>NW_021703775.1:14212692-14237724 GCF_005190385.1 Monodon monoceros
TTTGCTGTACGCGGGCCTCTCACTGTTGTGGCCTCTCCCGTTGCAGAGCACAGGCTCCGGACGCGCAGGCTCAGCGGCCATGGCTCACGGGCCCAGCCGCTCCGCGGCATGTGGGATCTTCCTGGACCGGGGCACGAACCCGTGTGCCCTTCATCGGCAGGCGGACTCTCAACCACTGCCCTACCAGGGAAGTCCCAAACGTTATATTTGTATGTGAAAGTTCACAGCAACATTATTCACAATAGCCGAAGTGTGGAAACAACCCATGTGTTCATCAATAGATGAATAAACAAAATGTAGTTTATACATACAATGGACTATTATTGAGCCATAAAAAGGAATGAAGTTCTGATATCAATACAAGCTACAATATGGATGAACCTTGAAAACATTATGCTAAGTGAAATAAACCAGACACGAAGGGACAAGTATTGTATTCTACTTATATGAGGTACCTAAAATAGGCACATTTATAAAGATCTAAAGTAGATTGCAGGTTCTTAAAGTCTGGGGGGAGGGAGGAATGGGGAGTTAATATTTAATAGGTATGGAGTTTGTCTGGGATGATGAAATGGTTCTGGAAGTTGTTAGTGGTTACGGTTGCACAGCATTGTGAACGTACTTAATGCCACTAGATTGTCCACTTGTATATATATTTTATATTTTTTATATTTACCACAATTTAAAAAGCTGTATGTCTGAGTAGGGTAAAAAAATCTGGCAAGTACTCAAAAAAAGGTAAAGGAAGACAAGGCTTAAAAAAATGAAATCCTAGGGACTTCCCTGGTGGCGCAGTGGTTGAGAGTCCGTCTGCCGATGCACGAGACACGGGTTCTGTGCCCCGGTCCGGCAAGATACCACATGCCGCGGAGCGGCCGGGCCTGTGAGCCACGGCCGCTGAGCCTGTGCGTCCGGGGCAAAAAATGAAATTCTGATACAACCTGAATGCACCTTGAAAACATGCTAAGTTAAATAAGCCAGGCACAAAAGGACAAATGTTTTATGATTCCATTTATATGGAATATTTAGAATAGGCAAATTCATTGAAAGAGAAAGTAGATTAGAGGTTACTAGGAGCTGAGGGGACGGGAATGAGGGACTTATTGCTTAATGGTTATAGAGACTCTGGGGTGATGAAACGTTTTGGAAACAGATAGTGGTGATGGTTGCACAACACTGTAATGGTAATTAAAGCCACTGAATTGCACACCTAAAAATGGTTAAAGTGGTGAATTTTGTTATTTATCTATTTTACCATCATAAAAAATAAAAAAAACGGAATGATGTGCCGATACAGGTTACAACATGGATGAATCTTGAAAATACTCCGCTGAAAGAAGTCAATGAGAAAGGACCACATAGTGTATGATTCCATTTAAACGAAATGTCCAGAACAGACAAAGCCAGAGATAAAAAGTAGAATCATGGACGTAGAAAATGGACTTGAGGACACGGGGAGGGGGAAGGGTAAGCTGGGACGAAGTGAGAGAGTAGCACTGACATATATACACTGCAAAATGTAAAATAGATAGCTAGTGGGAAGCAGCTGCATAGCACAGGGAGATCAGCTGGGTGCTTTGTGACCACCTAGAGGGGTGGGATAGGGAGGGTGGGAGGGTGGAGACGCCAGAGGGAAGAGATATGGGGATATATGTATATGTATAGCTGATTCACTTTGTTATACAGCAGAAAGTAACACAACGTTGTAAAGTAATTACACTCCAATAAAGATGTTAAAAAAAAAAAGCTTCATGGTTGTTTAGGGCTGGAGGTGGGGATGGGGGTGTGAGAAGGAGGAAGTGGAGGGTAAGTTCTAAAGGGTACGGGGATTCTTTTTTTTGGGGGGGGGGTTCGCGGGCCTCTCACTGCAGTGGCTCTCCCGCCGCGGAGCACAGGCCCCGGACGCGCAGGCTTAGCGGGCCATGGCCCACGGGCGCAGCCGCTCCACGGCATGTGGGATCCTCTAGGACCGGGACACAAACCCGCGTCCCCTGCATTGGCAGGTGGACTCTCAACCACTGCGCCACAAGGGAAGCCCCGGGATTCTTTCTGAAGTAATGAAAATGTTCTGAAGTCCAGTGTGATGATGGGTACACAACTTTGAACACAGTCAAAACCATTGTACACTTCATGTGTTGTGCTTTTTTTTTTTTTTTTTTGTCTGCGCTGGGTCTTCGTTGCTGCATGGAGGCTTCCTCTAGTTGCGGTGAGCCGGTGGCTGCTCTTTGTTGTGGTGCGCACGCTTCTCACTGCGGTGGCTTCTCTTGTTGTGGAGCACGGTCTCTAGCAGCGCGGGCTTCAGTAGTTGTGGCACGCACGCTCCGTAGTTGTGGCGCATGGGCTTAGTTGCTCCGCAACATGTGGGATCTTCCTGGACCAGGGACTGAACCCGTGTCCCCTGCCTTAGCAGGCGGATTCTTAACCACTGCACCACCAGGGGAGTCCCGAATTGTACACTTTAAATGGGTGAATTGTATGTTATGTGAATTATACCTCAATAACACCATAACAACAAAAAAAATTAATTGCAGTGCTAGATACATGCAAAGCAATCCAAGGATACCTCTCCTATCTTGGCAATTACAAGAAGACAAACGAAAATAAAAAGATTCATCCCTTTGTATCTCAGTTATCTATACTGACTGGTCTGTGTACATTCGAGGCTGGAAACTGGGTTGAATTTTTCTAGTCGTGTCAGGCATGATTTATATCCCCTTCCAATAAGCAGCATTCCTCCTTTGCACGTCTGCAAAAATCTCACGCAGGGGTTGGTGTGAAGAAGGGGGCTTGATTCAAGAAAAGGACTAAAATACTCAGAAAAGGTCTTGCAACTGCAATTTTATTTTCTTTTGTGAAAATAAACTGGGAGTTTAAATTGCTCCAAAAAACCCCATAAAAATGAAAAGAAATACACACAGAAGAAGCATGTGAGGTGATGGGGGAGGGAGGAGGGTCTTCAGAGCTTTGGCAGATTGCGCTAGCACGGACCTGGGTGACAGGAGCCAGACCTCGGAGCCAGGTCCTGTCTGCCACTCTGGGGCTGTGAGGGGACATCTCGACTGGTAAGGGGGTGGTACACGGGCTTCTTCACTGAGGAAGTGGCAGGCACCTTGAATTCCTTTAAATGCGGGGAAGAACCACTGCAGAGGACCTGTTCCCCCACCAAAAGCTGGAGACTGGGGCATTAGGGCCACTGAGGGAAAAGGGATGCTGGCGGAGACAAACGAGGCCGAGGTGTCTTCTCACATGGTGACAGCCTTACACTGGGCAGAGGACGAAGGTGAAGGCAAGAACCCACGGAGCTGAGCAAAGGAGAAAAATGTGGGCCAGGTAAAAGGGAATGTCCAGGAATGGGGTGTAGATGAAGAGGCTGCGGGCTAGAAATGGCAGCAACGGCCAACATGCAGGCTGGGTGGGGGAAGCCGGGACGCGGGGGGTGATGGGAAGAGGCAGGAGGGCAGAGAGTCCAGGAGGTAGAGACAGAGGTGCCTTCTGCCCAGGTCCATCCACCGCTGCACATACAGGAAGAATAACACACTACTTTTCAGTTCTTGTTTTTTAAAGATTTTTGTTTTGTTTTGTTTTGTTTTTTAAAAAAGCCTTAAGATCAGCTACTGGTTACATCTACAAAATGTAAAGCGCTGCTGTTACCAGTCACTTTACAGAACAGTCCAGAGTGGTCAAATATTGACCAATAAAGTTTCCTTTTTTTTTTTCTTCTTCTTCTTCTGCATCATTACTACTCGATGAGTCACATGACAGCCTGCATAGGTCAGTGGGCAGCTTAGTGGGCAGACTTGGTGACCAAGGAAAGAGGCTGGGCCTGGAGCACTGGGAGGGCCTGGTGGGCATGGAGCGTGGCTGGGAAGGAAGGGGGGGACGTCAGCAGAGCTGTGGGCACGGACCCAAGGGGGAGGGGCCGGGACAGGATGGGGGGCTGGCTGCCCATCTGGCCAGAGGAGGTGGCGGCAGCCTTCGCTGACAGGAAGGTAGCCGAGTGGAGAGCCAGCTGGGCCCGGGTCTCTGGCTTGGTGGTGAGGGAGAGGGGCTGGGCTTGCTCTGAGTGGGTGGCGGCCGGGGCAGCCGGGGAGGCCAAGGCCGTGGAGGGTGTGGCCGGCGAGTCCAGCATGCTGCCATGGGAGGAGGCAGGACTGTCACAGGGCTTCTCAGGGGGCAGGTACTGGACACATGGCTTCTTGCTTTTGGAGGCCAGAGCACCTAGGGGAAATAAAAAAACCACACGAAAGAGTTAGCAGCTAGGAGCGCGGTGGGAGGCGGAGGTTGCCGAGGAAGCCCAGCTGTACACATCACCTCCGGAAACAAGAATGCGTACCGGGAGGGAAGTGAGAACCTGAAATGATGGCTATGGCTTTCAAGACACCTAGAGCACAGACAAGGGGCAATGCCCAAATGCCAAAGACTCATTCAGAACCTGCCTGGAAGGAAAATAGCTCAGCCTATCACATCTTCATCTTCCTGCTGAAATCTCATCATTCTGGGGATGGATCTCCACTCAATTTGCTTTAAGATCTTTGGTTTATGGTGCTGTCAGAGATAGTACAGCACCTGCTAAGCAACGTGGTATACAGTGGATTTTGCACCATACACATAGTTAACTTACATGTACTCCTATGGAGATGAATACGCAAATTATGCAGATGTTAGAAAGGTAGGAAAGGAGATGAAAAGAAAAGCAAGGTGATAAAAAGCACTTTAGGGGACTTCCCTGGCAGTCCAGGGTTCAGGACTTGGCGCTTTCACTGCTGTGGCCCTAGGTTTGATCCCTGGTCAGGGAACTAAGATCCCACAAGCTGGGTGGTGCAGCTCCCCCCCCCCCCCCCCCCCCCAAAGAAAAGCACTATAGATGGAACTAAACAAGTTCTGCACTTGTCCTGGAGTGAGCATGAGATGGGAGGCTTGACTGAAATACTGGTCACAGTGTGAGCATCTCTCTGCTGGGTGGGATTCTGCTGTAAAAAGATACAGTATATATTTGTGGCACAAAGGGGCACCCCCAATCCAAGTGAACAATTATTTCTGTTATTCGACCAAACAAACATTGGAAGAAAACCTGATTCTATTGGATTCACTGATAGGTGATATGTCCATCCCTAATGGGCTGCCTTCCTAAGGGAATTTCAAGGATCATTTCAGTGACATTCAGTTTTTACCTTATGCATTGATTTTAGAACCTAACCCTCAAATAAGACACAACTCAACTGAATTGAAAAGAGCCTTCCAAGTGACAAAGTGCTAGACCATTTAACAAGCAGAGTGACTGGAAAAATCCCTTCGCTTCTTTGAGCCTCTTAACAGATCATCTCCAAAAAGGGGATAATAATAACACCCCCCCTGAGTGTACATAAGGCTGAGGCCTTGAAAATGGCAGCTATCATCATATGGCATTGTCACCGTGTCCATCAGAGTCCCGGGTACAAAGTACCGGCGGGTGTAGCTGGGATAGGGAAAAAGAAGTAAAGATGCAGGGCCCTCCTGTAGACTCACCGTCTGCCTCCTGGACTTGCTGCTGGGACTGGGTCTGGGACAGCTGCTTTTCTCGCTTCCTCTTCTTTTTCTTACCCTGAAAGATATAGCCAAAGGAAGAGGTAACCAGGGACAGAATAACCAGCTTTTCTGGGGGACTCCCAGCTATGAAGCGGGGAGACAGGATACTTCCTGCACTGGGCACCCAGATCACACTCCCCTCAGCAACCTCACAAGGTGGCACAGTGAGCCTTCCTGGAACACTGCTTCCCTCCCCCACTGGATCCCTTCCCTCCAGCTCCGGTGTCCTGGCTTTCTCGGAAGGCCTCATTCTTTTCCTGCCCTTCAGGCTGATTTTTCCATTTCTCTCCCTAGAACAGTGTAAGGTTCCTGATCTTTTCTGAGGGGTCCCAGGTCTCACTGAAAATCTAATGCAGCTGGGAATTCCCCAGCTGTCCAGTGGTTAGGACTCTGTGCTTTCACTGCCGAGGGCGTGGGTTCAAATGGGGAAAAAAACCCAAATAAACCCCCAAAAACTAACGTAGCTATGCAGCCTTTTGGCACAAAAAAAGCAAGTAACAACATAATTACAAAAACCTTCCCAGTTTCAGGGAGTCATCAGAAATGCAGGCAGCGGCTTACGCATTGGTCTCTGAGCCCCAGGTTGGGAACCCTTGGCTAGAGACACTGACCACAGAGCTAGCACGCAGCTCACACTGCACCCTGAATTATGGAATTAAAGGCTGAGTCCACTTCCAATGGGACAGGCACAAATTTGATTCTGTCCCCAGGATACCAAACCATGGCCTTGTTGCCCTCCTGAGAACTAAAACGTTTTCCTTATTTCTAGAGAAATACAGACTTCTCCCTGGCCTCCCTGGAAGCTGACTCTGTTGACAGGGTCCTCTATCAATGGAGTCAGCTTCCTCTGCCCCTCTTCCTCTTGCAGAGGCTGCTCCTGGTGTCTGATGGGCACGTACGTAGTTGTCTCGGGCTGACCAGGTCGGGTAGAGCTGTGAGTGAAGCTGCCGCTCCTTCCGGGCCAGTTCGTAGTACTTGGCCTGCTCTTCTCGGGACAGGTTGTGCCACTGCGGGAGAGAGGACCAGCGACGACAGAGCAGTGAGCGTGGGGGATGCTGAGCCACACAGCCTGGAGCACAAGGGCAGGCCTTACCTTTCTCCCCAGGATCTGGTTAATGGCTGCACTTTCCTTCAGGGTGCACTCGGCCACCACCTTGGCCCTCATCTCCTTCATATATAACATGAAGGCATTAAGAGGCTTCTTCACGTGGGGTTTCTTTTCTTCCTCTTTTTTCACTGTGACGGGTGATTTCCTGGGAAGTCATAAGGCTGTAGGTTAGCTGGTATCAGCTGTCATCTCTCTAGGAGGCTAAGGGCTGTCTGCCTCTGGGGAGGGGAGATGCTGTTGCTTGGACGATAATGTAAGTTGCCCGGGGTTGCTTTCAGAGCCTGAGCACCTAGCTCCTAGCCTCTGACAGACCTCCGGCCATATTCCAGGAAAGGACAACTTCCTGACAATGGAACAGAGGGTGGTGGTGAGAGCTGGGATGCACTGGCCACAGGTGAGAAAGAGGAGGGGGCAGGGCACTTTAGGCAGAAACGGAGAGAGGAGGTCTCCTCGGCTATGAGGCACCGACTTCGGCTTTCCTGCTGTCTTTATGGCACAGTGGACAAAGCACAGGCCTTGGTGCTGGGTGCTCTGCCACCGGTCAGCCATGTGACCTTGAGAATATTCTCCTTTCTGGGGCCTTACCATTTTCGAGTGTATGGGGGGCGGGGTGGGAGGGGGAGAAGGAAGCTAAAAGCTCTCTCAGGTTCTCTTTCAGCCTCGAAGTCCTGGTTGTAAAACTTTCCTTAATGTGAGAAGAGATGCACGGTGTCTCTGAGAGGATGGGAACTCCAGAGGTCAAAGGGAACAGTTCCCAAGGGAGAGGGTGTAGTTGAGGAAGCTGCCGGGCTGCTCAGAGACTGGCCACCCCCCATCAGGCTGCCTGTTACTCACGCGATCACGGCCGGGCTCAGGCTGGGGGGCGCCGGTTCCTGCTTGACGATGGGGGAGACGATAGCGGGGTGGGGGATCCCTGAGGTGGGCAGACCAGGATGGGCCGGAGCCACCATGTGAGGGGAGAACCGACTGGAAACCAAGCTATGTACCAGATGGAAACAAAGACAACAGAGGGATTCAGGCAGAATGCTTGTCACCCACAGAGGATGTGGCGGGCCCCCAGTCTTGATGGCGGAGGCATGTAAACACCTCTGCTGTGGCAGTGTTGGAGCAACGGAAGGCCATGCGCTGACCTCGACAGAACCGGTTTGGGAAACACCCAACAAACCTCCCTTCCCCCACAAGCGTGCAGGTTTCCTATATCTGGTGCTGAAAGCAGGTAGGATGAAAAACACAAAAGAAGATGCAGCGGGTCTGAGGCCAGAGTACACAGGGGGGAAAGAAGGGCTTAGGCTGTGGGTTGCACCTCTTTTGTCACTGGCGGTACCACTGTCAGGTAGATCGGCTACTGAGACAGAAATCCCCTTTCGCTGTTCCCCTCTCCTGACATCATTGCAGGAACAATTAATCTCCCAGCTTCAGAGTGATGTACTCAAAATGCTTCAGTGCCACAAAGCCCAGCCCAGCCCGTGAGGGGACGTGCAGGAGGGCTGAGTGTGAGGGCTTTGAAATGCTTCTCTTAGAGAGATGGGGCAAGAGTGGGCTGAGCCTATGGTCTCCATCCCCACCTTATCAGAGAGGCGGGAGGAAAGGGGAGCGCCTGCCTCCTCGCTTACTGCCAAGAGAAAGCTGTGTAATGGTCAGAAATGGCAGGGACGCTGGTAGACAACCATTCCCTGCACTGCCACTTCCTGCTCACAGCTCCAGTCCCAGGACTCACCTGGACATTGAGGCATTCATGGCGAGCGCAGGGTAGGGGTGCCGGAAGCCGCCGGGAGGAAGGGAGTACATGGGCTGTCCTTGCCTATAAGGGCCAGGAGCAAGGAAATCTGGTCAGCAAATTGGCTAAAATGGGAATGTTCAGGACAGGGAAGGAGAGGCGGTTGGGAAGAAAGGATGATAAGTAAAGGCAGGAAGTAGGAAGGAAGAGTTGGGGGGACACTGCCCTGGAGAGAGCAGGGAGGTCTGAGTCCTGGGCTTTGGTGAGAGGGCTCCACGTGGGGGAGGGGGGGGCATCTGTATACAGACCACCAGGAACGGCTGGAGGTACAGAAGTTAGGACTCAGCATAAGGAAGGAGGGAGGGTAAGAAAGGCTGTAAGTTTCCTTACTGTGGGACGAGCCAGCCGAGGGGATGGGGGATTTGCCCGACAGCTCCGGGAGACAGTGGGTAATACGGAGACAGCTCAGATGGGTGAGGGGGCCGGGGGATTCCTGCTTCCAAAGAGAGATGTGTCAGACAATTCCTTGGCCCTACATTAACACCTTAAAATAATATCAAACAGGAGGTTCCTTGCCCTATATTCCCAGGTGCCCTGGAGCTTGGAAGGCCCTTTCTTTTATTATCCCTGCCCTCTGTCACCAGTAACTTCCAGTTGCTCATACAGGAGTCGTCCAAGACACAGGCAGGAAATTTTGGACTGAGAGACCCAAGATATCCCCAGAGTCATCAGCTAGAAAAGCTGCCTCATTCATGGAAAGATAAGCTTTGGATCTCTGTTCCACATTTGTCCTCCTTATTATCTGTAACTCGTAGTAGCTGTGATTTCTCAAGAGGAGCTCCAAAAATGCTTTGACCCATGGAAACGTTATGGGAATTTTATGAAGATTCTGGCCCCCTCTGGGATGGAGTTTGGGTGAGCAAGTTAAAAACAACAAGTCAACTCAGTCTACTGCTTTATAGCTATGCTTATGTCTGGCTAGACTGTTTACTTCCATATGTTCAGTTTGGGGCCTAGGTTTTGGTTTAAGGAGGCACAGCCTGCAGCCGGCTAGACTTCAAAGTGAATGAGAAAGGAGATTTTTTTTTCCCCTTCCAGGTCATTCCAATCTTAAAGTTTTAAGACATCCTAACGTAGAAGCAGCAGTGGCAGAGCAACACCAAATGCTTGCTGTGGAGCCAGGCCCTGTGCATCATCTCATTTCATCCCCTTTCATCCTCACAATGACCCAGTGATGCAGCAGGGACACGTAAGGCACTGACGAGCGAACTGAAAAGGCTAAACTTAGTGGGCAGGGTTAGAGACAACTGAGAGTTGGAGACATGGTTTGAACCCAGGTCTGTCCGATTCCAGGGCTGAAATACTCCCCGAGAAGAAAAGCCCGCCCCCACTGGAGCTGTGGAGCTGGTCCAGCCTGAGCAGGCCCTGACTCACCTGTCTTTGGATCGATCTCTGGGGAGAGGTGTGTGGGAGGGGAGCCAGGGGAGAAGTGGTCGTTGCTGTAGGTGATGAGGGGCGTCAACGGGTGCATGTGGTGCGGGTGCTGAACAACAGGAACTTTATTAGACTGAAAGACAGAGAGAAAAAGACTAGGGACAGTTGCCAAGGAGATGGAGAGTACGGGCAGACCTCAGAGCTACTGCAGGTTCCGTTTACTGCTTTATTTGCAGTAAAGCAAATCACACACACTTTTTGGTTTCCCGGTGCATAAATCTATTTTTTTTTTTTTAAAAGAATTTTTTTCTTTTTTTGGCTGTGCTGCACGGCATGTGGGATCTTAGTTCCCTGACCAGGGATGGAATCTGCACCCCCTACAGTGGAAGAGCAGAGTCTTAACCACTGGACCGGCAGGGAAGTCCCTCCCAGTGCGTATAAAAGTTATGTTTACACTGTACTGTAGTCTGTTAAGTGTGCAATGGCATTATGTCTAAAAAAATATGCACATACCCTAATTAAAAATACTTTGTCAAAAGGTGCTATCATCTGAGCCTTCAGTGAGTTGTAATCTTTTTGCAATAGTGACATCAAAGATCAGTGATCACAGGTCAGCATAACAATTATAATAATAATGAATAAATTTGAAATATTGCGAGAATTACTGAAACGTGACCCAGAGACACAAAGTGAGCAAAGGCTGTTGGAAAAATGATGCCGACAGACTTGATGGATGCAAGATTGCTATAAACCTTCAATTCATAAAAAATGTAATATCTGCGAAGGACAGTAAAGTACAATGAAACAAGATATGCCTGTAAAACCTGTTGTTATGTACTTGGTTGAATAGATACCAGGTATTTTCCATGCAACATGCCATTCAGCCCTCGAAGGGTACTTGAGAGAAAGCAGCGGCCTATACAGCAGAGAAAGAACCAACAGAATTAGAGAAGGGATTACATCCACCCTCCTACGTACCCTCTTCAAAACAGCCCACCGTTACTCACTTCATGTGTACTGTGTGGTGCTAAATGCTACAGGCTGCTGAATTATGAACCGTGCTCTAAGTAATCTCAGTGACTTTAGAACACACGCTTTCCTTTTCAGTTTTTTTTTTCTTCTTTTTGGCTGCATTGTGCAGCATGGGGGATCTTAGTTCCCCGACCAGGGATCAAACCCATGACCCCGGCAACAGAAGCGCAGAGTCTTAACCACTGGACCACCAGGGAAGTCCCTCAACATACGCTTTCCAAATGAACTTCCTAGAAAGGGTAGCTCATAGGTTCACATCTGAGACTGGTAACAGAGCAGTGAGGGAGCTGTCACCATCAGACCTCATATAACCAGTTGTCATGTTCAGGGTTTACAGATACCACCAAGAGCACTTAAAACAGTTCTCCCTGGAGAGTCTCAAACACTCTGCTGACCTAATTATCACATTTCATTTACAATACCAGAGAGTGTAAGGAGTACATTTTACATGACTGTTAAGAAAGCAAAAACACTGGCATGTCACCAACACATCCTGCTTCAGAAACGTTAAAAAACGGAAAAACCTGTGTGTCCTGGAATTACTAAACTGAATTAATTTTTAATTGCCTTGACATAATCTGACTTAACAATAAAGATTTTTATTATAAAAATGGCTATCGTCCTTATTATAACCTAGCAAAAACGCTATGATTATCTTCATTTGAGGAATGAGGAAACTGAGTGGGGAAAGATTAAGTGACTTAGCCTGAGCCACAGGGCCAGTAAGTGGTAGAACTGGATTCCTATCAGCCCTTTACGGCTCTAACAAACCAGGGTGTCTTCTCTTGCACTTCCTGGCACCTCAACAGCCTAATCAAAACATCTGTCAGAGAAAGGACCGACACACATTTTTTCGGATAATAAGGTAAATGAGTTACAAGTGGAGAAGAGATTTATTAAAAAAGAGATTCGTAAACAGGATGATGATTTGGTGGCATCTCACGGGCCAGATTTCCAAACTTCTGTCTTCCCAGTTGAATGTTTCGTTTCATAGGTTCCTGAGCCCTTCAGCCTTTCACTCAGTGCCCCTTGGGTGCTCATCATGCAAGCAACTATACGTACATCTCCTAGGCGCTCGTGTGCTGACAGTAATCTTGCTCCATTTTCAGTAGGCTAAGCAGAGATGAGAGGCAGAGTCCTGGAGCAAGGCCTAGAACCCAGGGGCCCAGCTCTCAGACTCACAGAAGTGAGGCCAAGAATGCAGATGGTTCATAACCAAAACCACTAGGTGGCGCTGGCACACGGCTGGACCCTGCTGGTACCTCACCTTGAACAACTTCCTATCACCACCCTTAAGTGGGCTCATTTGACGTTGCACAGTAAATTCTAAAATTCTTTTCTTCTTACTGTTTTCACCTGTTCCCTCACTGGCTTTTGAAGAGCTCTCCACGTACATGAACATACCGCACAAATAAGAGTATAAAAAAATTATTTTAAGGTCAGATTTCTAGGATCCTGATGCAACTCAATGATGCACTGAGGTTTCCCAGAAACAGCTTTGTCTAAAGGGTGATTTTTAGTATCATAAAAGGAATAGAATTATTACTAAAGTGACAGTAAATGATAAAAAGAATTACACAAAATGATTACAATTTTTTAAAAACACATAAATTCTATGATTTAAAAAAAAGACTAGAGGCAGTTCCCTGGTGGTCCAGTGGTTAGGACTCGGTGCTTCACTACCATGGGCTGGGGTTCAATCCCTGGTTGGGGAACTAAGATCTCATCCCACCAGCAGTGCAGCGCAGTGGAAGAAAAAACAAACAAAAAGACTAGAAGCACACCAAAACATAAACAGTAAGTATATTTGAGTGGTGGGACTACAGGTGGTTTTGTTTTTCTTATTTCCCTTTCTGTATTTTCCAATTTAATTATTACCTACTTAAAACTATACTTACGATGAACACAAATTTCCTAAGAAAGAAATACAAACTATATTATAAAACATTTAGAAAACACAATCACACACACACACACACACACAAACCCAAAAAAACTCCAGAATCACACTAGCCTAACCCAGTCACTATTATCATTTTGGCATATCTCCATTCATTTAGACTTCTTGTACATCTGTTTTTCATTTATATCATTTATAGCTATCTTTTTTTAAATGTAAAATTTCAGCTTTATTGAGGTATAACTGACAAATAAGATTGTTATATATTTAATGTGTACTATGTGATGATTGGATATATGTACATAGAGCCATCTTAAAATACTTAATAGTATTACGAATCCTGACTGGCCATGTGCTCTTGAGTTTGGCTTCATCAGAAACTGACAAACAGGACTAAAGGTCTGGAAGGCTCAGGTTCAAGATGGTGGAGTAGAAGGACATGTGCTCGCTCCCTCTTGCAAGAGCACCGGAATCACAAATAACTGCTGAACAATCATCGACAGGAAGACACTGGAACTCACCAAAAAAGATACCCCACATCCAAAGACAAAGGAGAAGCCGCAATGAGACGGTACGAGGGGCGCAATCACAATAAAATCAAATCCCATAACCGCTGGGTGGGTGACTCACAAACTGGAGAACACTTATACCACGGAAGTCCACTCACTGGAGTGAAGGTTCTGAGCCCCACGTCAGGCTTCCCAACCTGGGGGTCTGGCAACGGGAGGAGGAATTCCTAGAGAATCAGACTTTGAAGGCTAGCGGGATTTGATTGCAGGACTTGGACAGGACTGGGGGAAACAGAGACTCCACTCTTGGAGGGGACACACAAAGTAGTGTGTGCACTGGGACCCGGGGAAGGAGCAGTGGCCCCACAGGAGACTGAACCAGACCTACCTGCTAGTGTTGGAGGGTGTCCTGCAGAGGTGGGGGATGGCTGTGGCTCACCGTGGGGACAAGGACACTGGCAGCAGAAGTTCTGGGAAGTACTCCTTCACATAAGCCCTCCTGGAGTCTGCCATTAGCCTCACCAAAGAGCCTGTAGGCTCCAGTGCTGGGTCGCCTCAGGTCAAACAACCAACAGGGAGGGAACTCAGCCCCACCCATCAGCAGACAAGCAGATTAAAGTTTCACTGAGCTCTGCCCACCAGAGCAACACCCAGCTCTACCCACCACCAGTCCCTCCCATCAGGAAACATGTACAGCCCTCTTCCATAGCCTCATCCACCAGAGGGCAGACAGCAGAAGCAAGAAGAACTACAATCCTGCAGCCTGTGGAAGAAAAACCACATTCACAGAAAGATAGACAAGATGAAAAGGCAGAGGGCTATGTATCAGATGAAGGAACAAGATAAAACCCCAGAAAAACAACTAAATGAAGTGGAGATAGGCAACCTTCCAGAAAAAGAATTCAGAATAATGATAGTGAAGATGATCCAGGACCTCAGAAAAAGAATAGAGGCAAAGATAGAGAAGATGCAAGAAATGTTTAACAAAGACCTAGAAGAATTAAAGAACAAACAAACAGAGATGAACAATATAATAAATGAAGTGAAAAATACACTAGAAGGAATCAATAGCAGAAAACTGAGGCCGAAGAACGGATAAGTGACCCGGAAGACAGAATGGTGGAATTCACTGCCACAGAGCAGAATAAAGAAAAAAGAATGAAAAGAAATGAAAACAGCCTAAGAGACCTCTGGGACAACACTAAACGCAACAACATTTGCATTATAGGGGTCCCAGAAGGAGAAGAGAGAAAGGACCTGAGAAAATATTTGAAGAGATTATAGTTGAAAACTTCCCTAACATGGGAAAGGAAATAGCTACCCAAGTCCAGGAAGCGCAGAGAATCCCACACAGGATAAACCCAAGGAGAAACACGCTGAGACACATAGTAATCAAATAGGCAAAAATTAAGGACAAAGAAAAATTATTGAAAGCAGCAAGGGAAAAATGACAAATAACATACAAGGGGACTCCCATAAGGTTAACAGCTGATTTCTCAGCAGAAACTCTAAAGGCCAGAAGGGAGTGGCATGATATACTTAAAGTGATGAGAGGGAAGAATCTACAACCAAGATTACTCTACCCGGCAAGGATCTCATTCAGATTTGATGGAGAAATCAAAAGCTTTACAGACAAGCAAAAGCTAAGAGAATTCAGCACCACCAAACTAGCTCTACAACAAATGCTAAAGGAACTTCTCTAAGTGGGAAACACAAGAGAAGAAAAGGACCTACGAAAACAAACCCCAAACAATTAAGAAAATGGTAACAGGAACACACATATGGATAATTACTTTAAATGTGAATGGATTAAATGTTCCAACCAAAAGACACAGGCTGGCTGAATGGATAATAAAACAAGACCCATATATAAGCTGTCTACAAGAAACCCACTTCAGACCTAGGGACACATACAGACTGAAAGTGAGGGGATGGAAAAAGATATCCCAAGCGAATGGAAATCAAAAGAAAGCTGGAGTAGCAATACTCATAGCAGATAAAATAGACTTTAAAATAATGTGACAAGAGACAAGGAAGGACACTACATAATGATCAAGGGATCAATCCAAGAAGAAGATATAACAATTATAAATATATATGCACCCAACATAGGAGCACCTCAATACATAAGGCAACTGCTAACAGCTCTAAAAGAGGAAATCGACAGAAACACAATAACATTGGGGCACTTTAACACCTCACTTACACCAGTGGAGAGATCATCCAAACAGAAAATTAATAAGGAAACAGAAGCTTTAAATGACACAACAGACCAGATAGATTTAATTGATATTTATAGGACATTCCATCCCCAAACAGCAGATTACACTTTCTTCTCAAGTGCGCACGGAACATTCTCCAGGATAGATCACATCTTGGGTCACAAATCAAGCCTCAGTAAATTTAAGAAAAACTGAAATCATATCAAGCATCTTTTATGACCACAATGCTATGAGATCAGAAATCAATTATAGGGAAAAAAATGTAAAAAACACCAACACATGGAAGCTAAACATATGTTACTAAATAACCAAGAGATCACTGAAGAAATCAAAGAGGAACTCAAAAAATACCTAGAGACAAATGCCAATGAAAACACGACGATCCAAAACCTATGGGATGCAGCAAAAGCAGTTCTAAGAGGGAAGTTTATAGCAATACAAGCCTACTCAAGAAACAAGAAAAAAAAAAAAAAGAAACAAGAAAAACCTCAAATAAACAATCTAACCTTACACCTAAAGGAACTAGAGAAAGAAGAACAGACAAAACCCAAAGTTAGCAGAAGGAAAGAAATCATAAAGATCAGAGGAGAAATAAATGAAATAGAAACAAAGAAAACAATAGCAAAGATCAATAAAACTAAAAGCTGGTTCTTCAAGAAGATAAACAAGACTGATAAACCATTAACCAGACTCATCAAGAAAAAGAGGGAGAGGACTCAAATCAATAAATTAGAAATGAAAAAAGAGAAGTTACAGACACCGCAGAAATACAAAGCATCATAAGAGACTACTACAAGCAACTCTATGCCAATAAAATGGACAACCTGGAAGAAATGGACCAATTCTTAGAAAGGTATAACCTTCCAAGACTGAACCAGGAAGAAATAGAAAATATGAACAGACCAATCACAAGTAATGAAATTGAAACTGTGATTAAAAATCTTCCAACAAACAAAAGTCCAGGACCAGATGGCTTTACAGGTGAATTCTATCAAACATTTAGAGAAGAGCTAACACCCCTCTTTCTCAAACTCTTCTAAAAAACTGCAGAGGAAGGAACACTCCCAAACTCACTCTATGAGGCCACCATCACCCTGATACCAAAACCAGACAAAGATACTATAAAAAAAGAAAATTACAGACCAATATCACTGTTGAATATAGATGCAAAAATCCTCAACAAAATACTAGCAAACAGAATCCAACAACCCATTAAAAGGATCATACACCACGATCAAGTGGGATTTATCTCAGGGATGCAAGGATTCTTCAATATACGCAAATCAATCAATGTGGTACACCATATTAATAAATTTAAGAAGAAAAACCATATGATCATCTCAATAGACGCAGAAAAAGCTTTTGACAAAATTCAACACCCATTTATGATAAAAAACTCTCCAGGAAGTGGGCACAGAGGGAACCTACCTCACCATAATAAAGGCTATATATGACAAACCTACAGCAAACATCATTCTCACTGGTGAAAAACTGAAAGCATTTCCTCTAAGATCACGAACAAGAAAAGGATGTCCAGTCTTACCACTATTATTCAACATAGTTTTGGAAGTCCTAGCCATGGCAATCAGAGAAGAAAAAGAAATAAAAGGAATACAAATTGGAAAAGAAGGAGTAAAACTGTCACTGTTTGCAGATGACATGATACTACACGTACAGAATCCTGAAGATACCACCAGAAAACTACTAGAGCTAACCAATGAATTTGGTAAAGTTGCAGGATACAAAATGAATGCACAGAAATCTCTTGCATTCCTGTACACTAATGATGAAAAATCTGAAAGAGAAATTAAAGAAACACTCCCATTCACCACTGCAACAAAAAGAATAAAATACCTAGGAATAAACCTACCTAGGGAGACAAAAGACCTGTATGCAGAAAACCATGAGACACTGATGAAAAAAATTAAAGATGATACCAACAGATGGAGAGATGTACCATGTTCTTGGATTGGAAGAATCAATATTGTGAAAATGACTATACTACCCAAAGCAATCTACAGATTCAATGCAATCCCTATCAAATTACCAATGGCATTTTTTACAGAACTAGAATAAAAAAATCTTAAAATTTGTATGGTGGCACAAAAGACCCTGAATAGCCAAAGCAGTCTTGAGGGAAAAAAATGGAGCTGGAGGAATCAGACTCCCTGACTTCAGACTACACTACAAAGCTATAGTAATCAAGACAATATGGTACTGGCACAAGAACAGAAATATAGATCAATGGAACAGGATAGAAAGCCCAGAGATAAACCCACACACCTATGGTCAACTAATCTATGACAAAGGAGGCAAGAATACACAAAGGAGAAAAGAGAGTCTCTTCAATAAGTGGTGCTGGGAAAACTAGACAGCTACAGGTAAAAGAATGAAATTAGAACACTCTCTAACACCATACACAAAAAGAAACTCAAAACGGATTAGAGACCTAAATGTAAGACCTGACACTATAAAACTCTTAGAGGAAAACATAGGAAGAACACTCTACGACATATATCACAGCAAGATCTTTTTCGATCCACCTCCTAGAGTAATGGAAATAAAAACAAAGACAAACAAATGGGACCTAATGAAACTTAAAAGCTTTTGCAAAGCAAACTACAAACAAGACGAAAAGACAACCTTCAGAATGGGAGAAAATATTTGCAAATGAATCAATGGACAAAGGATTAATCTCCAAAATATATAAACAGCTCACACAGCTCAATATTAAAAAAACAAACAACCAAATCCAAAAATGGGCAAAAGACCCAAATAGATATTTCTGCAAAGAAGACATAGGGATGGCTAAGAAGCATATGAAAAGCTGCTCAAGATCACTAATTATTAGAGAAATGCAAATCAAAACTACAGTGAGGTATCACCTCACACCAGTTAGAATGGGCATCATCAGAAAATCTACAAACAACAAATGCTGGAGAGGGTGTGGAGAAAAGGGAACCCTCTTGCACTATTGGTGGGAATGTAAATTGATACAACCACTATGGAAAACAGTATAGGTTCCTTAAAAAACTAAAAATAGAATTACCATATGATCCAGCAATCCCACTACTGGGCATATACCCAGAGAAAACCATAATTCAAAAAGACACATGCACCCCAATGTTCATTACAGCACTATTTACAAGAGCCAGGTCATGGAAGCAAGCTCTATGCCCACTGACAGATGAATGGATAAAGAAGATGTGGTACATATATAAAATGGAATATTATTCAGCCATAAAAAGGAATGAAATTGGGTCATTTGTAGAGACGTGGATGGACCTAGTGACTGTCATACAGAGTGATGTAAGTCAGAAATAGAAAAACAAATATCGTATATTAATGCATATATGTGGAACCTAGAAATATGGTACAGATGAACTGGTTTGCAGGGCAGAAATTGAGACACAGATGTAGAGAACAAATGTATGGACACCAACGGGGGAAAGCGGCAGTGGGTGGTGGTGGTGGTGTGATGAATTGGGAGATTGGGATTGACATGTATACACTGATGTGTATAAAATGGATAACTAATAAGAACCTGCTGTAAAAAAAATAAAATAAAATTCAAAAATTCAAAAAAAAAAAAGAAAAAATAAGGGAAGGGGTGTTGGGAAGATAGATGAAATAAACACAGCAAAATACTGACAGTTGTTAAGGCTAGGAGATGGGTACATGGGATTTCTTTGTACTGTCTGGTTTTGTATATGGTTGGACAATTTTGCAATAAAATTTTTAGAAAGAAAAAAACAAAGAAACTGGCAAACAGCACCGAATGGGTGGAGAGTTAAGTACAAAGCAGAAATATGTGAGTTATATTTAAAATGCAGGTCTCCTCACTTTAACACTCCGTGAGTTATTAGTATTGGTTCCCATTAGGTGGCGTCATTTTCCAAAAAATGGACTGGAAGGTGGTGGGTTCTCAGAAAGAAAAAGGAAGGTAGACTTTTCCTTGGTCAGCCTGGGAAGATGAGGCCTCTGGGACTGATTAGCAAAAATCACTCCCTTTAGGGCTGACTCAGGCAAAGCTCTCCTAGGAGGCTACCCTCCCAAGAAAAGTTCCCACTCTTTTTGCTCCTTCCCTGTCCCCAGGGGCAGGATGTCCACAGCATAAACCCAGGCCAAGGGCAGGAATGTTGAGAACCAACATTCTCATGGACAGCTTGCTCTGCAGTGCAAAGAGCACGCCCAACCCAGAGTACAGGTGTTCCCTGGGCAAGGTAGCCAAGTCCAGTTTTATCCAAAGAAGAGCATCTCAGAGCCACCTTGGACCTGAATCCTTCCAGCCCATCACGCAGACCCACCCCTTTCCCAGCTCAAGTGTTTCTTGTCTGTTTTGGTCTGTTTCTAGGGTTGGTCCAAGCCAAAGTTCTCCCTGAAACTCCTGGTCCTGAGGAAGCAATTCATCCTCTCTTCTACTGTTCATGACTTTCTTCCAAGTTCTACGTAAAGCCCACGCACCACCACAGATGGACCAGCCACCTCTCCACAAACCATCCTTCCATGAGGCCCTGCCACTCTCCACCGCCTGCTTCTCTCAGTAACTGGCTTGAGGCCTTCACAAAGCCTCTTGCCCCGAGTGTTAATTCACTACCTCCTTTTCTTCCTGATCTGAATTTCAGCGATAAGAAGGATAACGTTTTTTAGATCAGGCAAAGAAGAGCCTTAATTCTGTGGTATCACCTACAAAGCAGACACAGACCACCGAACAGGCTGCTCAGAAAAGATCCTCAGAGGTGCACTGGGTTGCACCTGACTTTATATGTTTAAGAAATATGCTCGGGGCTTCCCTGGTGGCGCAGTGGTTGAGAATCCACCTGCCAATGCAGGGGACACGTGTTCGAGCCCTGGTCTGGGAAGATCCCACATGCCGCGGAGCAACTGGGCCCGTGAGCCACAACTACTGAGCCTGCGCTCCGCAACAAGAGAGGCCGCGACAGTGAGAGGCCCGCACACCGCGATGAAGAGGGGCCCCTGCTTGCCGCAACTAGAGAAAGCCCTTGCACAAACGAAGACCCAGCACAGCAAAAATAAATAAATAAATAAATAAATTTTTTTAAAAAATGCTCTATCCACAATCAATCGTCTGTTTAGTGGTTGAGAACACCTCTTTTAGTGGGCCAGAACTGTTTTTTCAAGAGATTATGTGCTCAAATGCAGGACTTGGGGGAAAAAGGAAACTGGTTTGTTCCTAGAATACCAGTCCAGTCACAGTGGTGGATTTATAATATAAGCAGGGGCAAACAGGAACTTAATTAAAGTTGAGGGAAAAAACTCCTAATTCTCTCTGTGTGCACACACACACCACTCTCTAACAAATACTACTTTAAAGGCGAAATGTAAGCCCTTTGCCAATTCTGTCATCGTATCCTATTAAAGAAAGGAAATTTGAACATATGTCTCCTATACAGAATTTTCGAGAGAAATGGAAATTCACACTTTTATTTATTGGGTAAATGTTTGTGGAGACTGTCTACACAGCAAGGACCAAGTTGGGCAGTCAAAGGGCTGGAGGCCAACAAGCAGAGGTGGAAAGAACCTGGGTCTCTGACGACATGGCTGGATTGCTGATCTAATTGGCCCTGCAGAAAATACGGATCACAGGCATTTATCAACTATGTGCCAGGCACAGTTCTAGGTCTCGTGAACGCACTAGAGAATCTTGTCTTTTTAGACAAAAATACCTATCCTTGCATTAGGTACATTCTAATTGGACAGACAGACAATAAGCCAAATAAATAAATAACTAAAATATTAGATAGTGATAAATGTTAAGGAGAAAAATCAAGTCAGGGACGGCAGATAAGAAGCGAGGCAGGCGTGGTTATAAGTTACACACGCTGACCAGGGAAGGCCTCAATGAGAAAATGACTTTTGAATGAATACACGAAGGCAGTGGAGTGAGATGTGTGGGCATGAGAGGGAAGGGTGTTTTGGCAGAAGGCACCCAGCGCATTGGCTCCGAGGTGGGCAGGGTGCTCCACGTGTTTGAGGAACCCCCAGGAAGCCAGTGGACTGGAGCGCAGAGAAGAAAATGACGGAATGAGAGTCTATAGTAACGTACTAACAAATATTCTCTGAGCTCCTCACAGGCGGCAAGCAGTAAGCTGAAGGCTCTGAAAGATGTGAAGATAAACCAGGGTCTCTGTAGGGCAGCAGCAGAGAGAAAACGCTGCAAGGAATTAGAAGGTGCTTTAGGTCCTTCTTGGAAGCAGTGGTACATTTCTGAGGTCTTTGCAAACTGGACTGGGCACAAAATTCTTGGTATAAATCTTTCCTTATCAAGACTCTCCCTTTTCTACTGTTTGCTGGCATTAAAGGCAGCAAAAGAGAATCCCGAGTTTACCTTTATTTTTGCTCCTTTGACACTGGTTTTTTCCTTCCTGCATAGATGCTTGTAGGAAAAAAAAAAACAAATTAAACCCTTACAGTTCAGACTGTTGCCAGGACGTGTCTAGGTAAATGTCAATTTTCATTTACTTTGTAGAATTCAGGTGAGTGCTTTCAAGCTATACGCTTGAGGTTTTTTATTTATTTATTTATTTACTTGTTTTTTATTTTTTGGACATGCCGTGCAGCATGTGGGATCTTAGTTCCCCGACCAGGGATGGAACCCATGGCCCCTGCAGTGGAAGCACGGAGTCTTAACCACTGGGCTGCCAGGGAAGTCCCTAGTTGTTTTTTGTGTTTTTTTTTTGCGGTATGCGGGCCTCTCACTGTTGTGGCCTCTCCCGTTGCGGAGCACAGGCTCCGGATGCGCAGGCCCAGCGGCCATGGCTCATGGGCCCAGCCGCTCCGTGGCATGTGGGATCTTCCTGGACCGGGACACGAACCCGTGTCCCCTGCATCGGCAGGCAGACTCTCGACCACTGCGCCACCAGGGAAGCCCCCTAGTTTTTGTTTTTAAAGCCCAGTTTCACTTTCTTATTGCCCACTGCCGTTTTTACTGGTTGTGTGGTCTCTTCTTCAGGAACACTATTTGTAGACTGGTTTTTAGCTTCTGTCCTCTATCACGATCTTTTTCATCTGTGTCATCAGTGCACAGACCTGACTTGCCACGATGTCCATTCTGCTCTTCGCTAAGAGTAATGAGCTGGGAGACACAAGTAAGGTTTCCCAAAAGCTAAATCTCAGTAGCAGAAACTAATAAAGGAATGATGGAGGTCGATAATCTTCAATGCCTGCCATGAATCGTGGGTGCAAGTTTGATGAGAAACAGGGCATTTATGTAACTTCAAAGCCTCTCCCTACAGAGCGCTTATTAATTACAAAGGGAAAGAATAACCTCACAGAGGAAACACATGTCAGACACCACCTTAATCAAACGATCAAAGCCGGCATCACCGACTTTGGGACAAATGGACAATAAATAAATAAGAACAAATGGACATCGGACTCGCAACGTGATGCACGGAGAGGCGCACATCAGTGCGGTGGTGTTCTTGCCAAAAAAGCGCAACCTGAATCTAACCATGAGGAAACCTCAGACAATCCCAAACGGAGGGACATTCTACAAAATAGCTGGTCTGTACTTCTCCAATGATGTCAAGGTCAGGAAAGAGAAAGGCTAAGGAACTCTGTGAGATTAAAGGAGACTAAAGGACTGGCAATGAAATGTAACCTGTGATCCTGGGTTGAACTGTGGACCAAGAAACACATACAGCTTAACAGACACTACTGGGACATTTACTGAAATTTGAATATATATTGTGGGTTAGGTAATATGAAATGTTAATTTCTTGATTTTGATAACTGTACTGTGGTCATTGTAAGATACTGTCTTTCTTCTTAAGAAATACATCTGAAGTATTTAGGGGTAAAGGGACACAATGTTTCCAACTTACTGGCAAATTGTTAAGAAAAACTCATATATACTGCATGTGTCTGTGTGAGAGACAGAGAGAGAGAGGGAGAGAGAGAGAGGGAGGGAGTGCAGGGTGGGCAAGGGATGGGGCAAAATCTCTGGATCTAGATAAAAAGTATATGGGAGTTCATTGTATTATTCTTGCAATTTTTCTGAAAGTTTAAACTTATATCCAAATAAACAGTGAATACTGTGTAGTAGGAATTGAAATCAGCACTGGAGGCAGAATGGAGTAGCAACAGGCTATATGATGAGTTTTGGGGTCTACACAGGTATATTTATAAGATGGAGAAACTATATAATTTAAAAAGGGAAACTTCGATGAATGTTTTTAATCGAGAACTGGCATGCTGAGCAAAGTCAGGCTTCTCAGCTCTCAGCTCAGCTACTTCTTCGGAGCAGTGAGACAGTCACCCTTTAGGAGGGCTTCCAGGCCCTGCCTTCCATTAGCCATTGGATACAAAGCTCTGCACCTTGCTTCTGAGTGGGGCCCAAAGCTTAGTGCTAAAACAGGGTGTTCACTATGGTTAAAAGAAGTATTCAGTCATCATCTAGAAAGCAAGTTACAGGTGTGCACACACACAGACAAGAGACTGAAATAAAATGCTTGTGGGTTGTGGGATTACAGGTCTTTTTCTGTGTACTTTTGCATTTTCCCAAGTGTTCTACATACACGTGCATTACTTTTCTGGTTTCAAAAACGATTTAATGAGGGACTTCCCTGATGGTACAGTGGTTAAGACTCCATGCTTCCAACACAGGGGGTGCAGGTTCGATCCTTGGTCGGGGAACTAAGATCCCACATGCCACACGGTGTGGTCAAAAAATTAAAAAAAAAAAAAAGATTTAATTAAAAATCCTGAACGAGAAGAGGAATTGGACTCAGGGGCAGAGAGGGGTTCAGAAGTGGGCATCTACCTTTCCCCAGATCACTGATTCTCCATCCATTCACAAATGCTTCCTGAGTACCTATGCTGTGCCAGGCATCATGACAGGTGCCAGGTAAACAAACGTGAACAAAAGAGTTGAGAGTCCTATCTTTGGGTTGGTTATACTCTGGAAGCGCGTCTATTTGTTTTGTGTGGTTGGGCACAGCGTTCCGGGGAGAGGGTGGAGGGAATGACACGGAGCAGGCACGTGGGCCACGGTGAGGGATCAGGGTAACAGTCTACACTCAGGGATACTTAGTTTTTAGAGCTTGTTTCAAAGGCATAAAAATTCAAGTGGTAATAACACGTAATTCCATCCCCACCCTGGCCCAGTTGCGGCTTATTTGTACACACTTCCCCGACAGGCAGCTTCGACACGACTCACCGCATCTCTCCAAGTATGCAGGCTGTTTCCTCCATTTGCCCTTCTCCCAGGGCCAAACTCATCTCAAAATATTTTGCTCATGATTCCAAAAGGAATTCCATAATCCAGTGTTTTCATTTTTCTAATAAAAAAAGCCAGCTGGGCTTCCCTGGTGGCGCAGCGGTTGAGAGTCCGCCTGCCGATGCAGGGGACACGGGTTCGTGCCCCAGTCCGGGAAGATCCCACATGCCGTGGAGCAGCTGGGCCCGTGAGCCATGGCCGCTGAGCCTGTGCGTCCGGAGCCTGTGCTCCGCAACGGGAGAGGCCACAGCAGTGAGAGGCCCGCGTACCGCTAAAAAAAAAAAAAAAAAAAAAAAAAAAAAAA
>NW_021703775.1:14237824-14369833 GCF_005190385.1 Monodon monoceros
GCTTACGCCTGCAGCCTACAGAATCCGGCATCTAATAAACTGGGATGGTCTCTGGCCCCTCCTTCCCTTTTGCCTCTGATATGCGCTGAAGGCATATCAGATTCTCAATTCTGGCTGCCCCTTAGAATCTTCCAGGGAGCTTAGAAAACTAAGATACCAGCCCCACCCCAGACCAGTTCAATCATATCCTTGAGAGAGCAGATGCTAAATTCTCCAGGCTTATTACCTCCGTTACCTTTGCAACGTGTCTATTTGATCTGGCACCTAATAATTTGAGCCTTCATCACCTCTTAGTCTGCTAAATGAACAGTATTTTAATTGTTCTTTCCCTCTCTTCATCAAAGCAGTGCTAGTGGTGGTGGTGGTGATAGTAGCAAGCTAGCCACCACTGAGTCTTATTCTGTGCAAGTTACAATTCTAAACTCATTACAATGCGCGGCCTAATTTTCACACAACTCTGAGGTCAAGTCCTCTTCTAATTCCTGTTTTATAGATGAGGAAACCAAGGCAAAGAGAGATGAGGTAATTTCCTGCAGCTGCACAAGTAGGAAGAGGTGGAGGTGGGCTTCAAGCCTACTTTATTAAACAACCTCCAACACACAGGCATCTCAGGTCTGGCTCCTACATACACGTACACACGTGTCTCTCAGAAGTCAGAATGAGAAGGCCTGACTTGAAAATGGAGAATGGCGGTCTTCTCCCAGTCTACAGAATTTCAAGTTAATGTTAAGGGTTTCTCCCATGAATGTTCTTTAAGTTTTTGAGGTCTGTTTATCTATATTAGTGTGCAGAGTGTAATAATATACAACTTACTGGAAAAGTATCCATTTTGCTGTCTACCATGTAATGCATCCACCGTTCCCGGTTTTCCACTCTCAGACAAAACATGAGCCCCTGCTCCACCGCAGTCCTGAGATCGTGTCAGTATAACACACATCTGCAGTGGCTGTAGGTTTGCCTGGCAGTGGGAACTATGGGTAGAGAACCTTGTTAAGAGCTTAGGGATCTCATATATTTTCATGCCACTTACAGTGAGATAATAAGTGAGGATAAGCAACTGATTTATTTAAGGAAAAGAAAATGGAAGCTTAGGGCAAAAAAACCCTTGATAATGTCTATTAATACAGTCTCCCGGAGCCAATGCAAGAATTACAGGAAGCAGAGGGTTGAGAAAAAGTTGGGCAAATAACTAGACTAGGTATCAGATGGCAAATGGATCGGGGATGGAGGTGGAAGGTCTAGCTCTTGCGTGAAGTTGGGCGGTGAACATTAGAAGGGAAATAACATAATGCATCACAGGAGGTGGAGGGCCATACACAGGCTTTTGATTTCATTTTTCAGAGCTGGATTGCTCTGCAACAGGGAGGATGGGAAACTCAAAGAGTCCGTGTGTTAATTTTAAAGAGAATTCACTTCCTCTAAACGTAAATGAAGATTTTAGAAGATACGAAGACAGTATGTGAAGGATACTGGCTGGGGGATGCCACAGGATGGGTGGGGTGCGAGCAAGATTTGAAACAGAGACAGCTGTGCTGGGAGGGGACAAGCCAACTTTGTTGGGGGGTGGGGCTGGGGGTTGGGATGCCATGTCCTCCACAATGACTGACCACTAGAGGGCGCCTGTACCTCGCGCTCGGCCATCCCAAGCTGTCCTGGAATCTGGAAGGCCACAGGCCCTACAGGCTACTCAGGACTTGGTGACTGGCCACAGACCTCTCAGGGCAGCCTGCACAGGACGGCTGGCCCTGTTGCTCACTGGTTTCTCCTAGAGATTGTGAAACAGCAATCCCCACGTGTCTCCCCAGTGGATGGCTATGACGGTCACCTCAGAACTACACATGACATTGCTTTGTGAACTACCAAGGGCTCTGCCAACTTTAAGCTGCTCTCATGATTCCTGGAAATCATACGGGCTCACTGTGCCATTATGTATCCCTCTATGTATACCTTCCTTCTCCTCAACTAGGCTCTAAGCTTTTAACGAAAAAGGGCTGAGGATATCTTAAAACATCCTGAAGGAGATGAAATACTATGTCTGGATTTGCTTGAAAACAACCCAGTGTGGCTGAAGGGAAGCACTGAAATTTACCCTAATAAAGTTTTAGAAGCATCATGTATTCCCAGGTCTCCCTGTCTGTAAAATGGATGAGTCACACCAGCTGGGGTTCCTTCTAATTGGACCCTCTGTGTTTCTAAGATCCACTGCACAGGGGACAACAACAGTTAGCTTGTGAGGCATGTGGGTTGCCCCAAGCTCTTAAGAAAGTCCAGGAAAAGGGGGTGCAGGGTCCCGGCTGGGAACATCTCCTGTCCTAACGATTTCAGTCTGTTGCAAGCCCAGGTGAGGAGACCTGTCAGATCCCATTTCTCTTCCTCCCGGGACACTCCAGACCTTCCTTTGTGGCTGTGTTGCCTCGGACCTTGGCAGGAAGGCCTCAGTTGCCCCTCGGGATTTTTGTTTGCCTATGTTTTAATTTAATTCTTTTCTCTAACATCCTTTATAGAAGAGCCTCTTCAAGTGTCGCCATGCAGCTCTGCAGGAGAATCGGGGGCTGCTGACCGAGCTCCAGCGGGAGAGAAAGGAGAGAATGGAGAATGCCACTGCTCAGGTGGAGGGGCAGCAGGGGAGGACGGGGGTCACCAGCCAGGGGCAGCGCTGGCGTTTCCGATCTCACAACATCCCGGGTGGTATGAGCGTGTGCCAAGGTGGCAGTGATGGGGGCGTGCACGGGCAACACCCTAACTTTTGTGCCCCTGACTCGTTCGGCTCACACACTTGGGGCAATACTTGCTAGAACTGCGGGAAGGTGGAGGCAGGGACATGGGACAAGACAGTGAGAGTGTCCCTTCCATGCTTTAAGGAGAAACGGACTTACCAAGTGTGCTGGGGATGGTGACCTGGTATCCTTGACCGTGGCGCTGGCGGGGACATCGAGGAGGGGCCATTTCATCTGCAGGTACTGCACAGGGGACAGAAAAGAATGCAGCTGGTGAGCGGGGGCCTCTCGTGCACCCCAAGTGAGCAGGGAGGCGCTCTGTGGTGTGGGGGTACGACCGTGGCTTATTTTACCTGCACGCTCCTTACTGTGTCAATGGCCAGAGATCAGAAGAGTGTAGAGCATACATCGACAACCACTACTGCCACCAGCCCCTCTGTCATTCTGGGGTAAAAACATGACAGCACAACTGACCAAAGTATTCAAAGACCCTATTGGTGAGGGTCTTTAGTGGTGGGACAAGCAAGGCGCATCAAGGGACCCAGGGCTCCCAGATGGTGATCCTGCCTGTTCATTTCCATCTCTTACAGCAGCACACACAACACTCCCCAGGAGATAAACAGCCTCTCCAGAACTATCTGGTGAATGAATGAATAAAAACCATCTGCCTGACACTTCCAGGGTCACGACTAGTATCTGTGCATATTCAAGGTGTGGATCTTTACTTCATTGTAGTGTTTCTCGATCTTGAAAAGATTTTCCAGTACCCTACCCTCTTCCATGTATTACTGCAAAAAAACCAAACCAAACAATAAATCCCCAACACACACACTGTCTTTAAACGAAAAGCCTCTCCTCAACCCCAGCATGGCAGGGTGTTGGGCAAGAGTCTGGGAGAGAATGGGTGGAGAGGCAGTGACGGGCTCTGGAGTTGAGAGTTCATAGGTTCAGGTTCTCACTCTGCCGATTATGCTGCGTGACCCTGGATAAGTGTCTTAACAACTCTGAGCCTCAGTTTCTTCATCCATAAAGCAAGGTGATTATCACTAACTTTATACGTTGTTAGAAGGATTAGGGACAATGTCTAGTATTGAACACAGTGCTGTGCACGTGGAAGACATTTGATAAATGGAAGCTATTATTTTCATAAGCAAACCATTAGTCTTTGCCAGGAGCAAAATACACATGTTGTCCGAGTGTCAACACTGATATGGTGCTTCTGGGCAGCAGACCAGCCATGCAGCCGCTTTGCAGAATTCTTGAGGCCACTTTGCAAATTCGAGCTCTGATAGAATGTGGTGGCTCCAGGAAGAGTTTCCCAAGGAGACAGAAAGAAGTCTTTGAATCATCCCTTGCTCTGGTCATTCAATTTCAGGGGAGGGGGAGAAAAATCATGATTTGGCCTTGAGCTCTGAGCACAGGTCAGGAAAGGAGGATGGGCAGTGCCCCTTTACTCTCCATCAACCACAAAAATTGACTGAGAGGGCAGGGGCTGGGCTTTCCAAAAGGTATCCACAGGCAGGAATAATAACCCAAGGACACATCTGCCAAGGGCCAGCGAGTGGCAGAAACAGCAGCTGGGATGGGCCAAGGATGCCTGGCCATGGGAGGTGGGAATGAATAAGGACTGCTCCACTCGGGACCCTCTGGTGCCCTGCCCCTCCCCCCAACTGAATGTCATCTCTATCCCTGTGCTTTGCTGATCCTATCTGCTTCCTTCCTTCACACCCTCACTCACCTATTTCCCTTCCCAGGAGCCTACACTTCCTAGATGAACTAACCGCGATTTAAATGCCTTTGGCAAGTTAATAGCACTGGACAACATCGGTCTAGTGAGTTAAACTCATTTCCTCAGTGAACAACATTTGTGCTACGGTGGCAGTTTTCAAAGCAGACTTACACACGTAAACCAGTTTAATCTCCACAGCATCCCTGCTACGACAAGTCACGGTGACTGTCCTAATTTTCCGACGAGCTAATGGAGGTAAATTCAGGGTGAATGACTTGCCCATGTTATGAGGAGTTGGAGCTGAGGTCCCTTGACTTCCAATCCCACACTCTTCGCCACAACACGAGTCATAAAGCTTTTCATAACACTGTCCTCTTGAACATTCCATTGCCCCCCCACCACCACAGCCTTTGCTCTGATGGCCTTTTCTCTCTCCTTTTCTGTCTCGCACAGGGTTGGCCACCCAGAAGCTGAATGAATACATACACGGCCATGTTCTCCTGTAGGGACACTTGAGGTGGCTGGAGCTTACTTACCCTCGAGTGCTCACCATCACATTCATTTCTCTACAAGCAATATCAGGAGATATTGCTAAGGAGAAGCGTCCCAAATTTACCCCTCGCCACATGAAACACAAAAGAAGTGTTCCTAAAATCCATCAACTCTACCCGCATCTGATTCCCTATTTAGAGTCACAAAGATCCACACTGAACACTTCTTCACTCTTGTTGCTTACCAGGAATGTTTCTTAGACCACGTCAGGGTGGCCCAGAGAAATCGATCTGAATCCTGGTTTGGGACAGGGCTGCAGTTTTGGGTCTTTAAGAATACTACCCGCTGACCTTATGGGCTGTTAGACATAGCAGGCTTGTAGGGTGCTTGCACAGAGTTTCTCAACCGTGGCGCTATTGACATTTTGGGCTAGAGAATTCTTTGTCGTGGGGCTGTCCTGTGCATCTTAGGATGTTTACCAGCATCCCTGGCTTTACCTCCTAGAATCCAGGGACGCTGCTAAACATCCCTGCCAGTAGCTCCCACTCTCCGGCCCAGTTGTGATGAGCAAAAATGTCTCCAGACTTTGCTAAATATCTCCTGGAGGGGCAAAACTGCCCCCCCCCCAGTGAGAACCACTGCTCTAGTGGTTGAGGAGCTGGTACCCACTATACTGTAAGATGCATGAGGGTCCACATGCCTTGGTACTGGGGCGATCAATGTACAAACATACATATAAACACATACACACACGCATAATAAGGGTTTTTAGTAGTAGCTACTATTTGTGATTGTCTCTCATGTGCTTGGTGGTTACGTACCCCCCAAGACGTCTGGGCTTCTGATGGGAGGAAACCACAGTAGCCTCTTCTCCCCTTAAGGTCCACTCTTTTTTTTAAAAATTGAAGTATAGTTGACTTACAATGTCAGTTTCTGGTGCACAGCTGAGTGATTTAGTTATACATGTATATGTATATTCTTTTTCTTTATAGGTTATTACAAGATATTAGATATAGTTCCCTGTGCTATACAGTAGGACCTTGTTTATCTATTTTATATACGGTAGTTTGTATCTGCTAATCCCAAACTCTTAAGTTAGCCCTCTCCCACCCCATTTCCCCTTTGGTAACCATAAATTTGTTTCCTATGTCTGTGAGTCTGTTCCTGTTTTGTAAATAAGTTCCTCTGTATCATATTTTAGATTCCACATGTAAGTGATGTCAGATGGTGTTTGTCTTTCTCTGTCTGACTTACTCCACTTAGTATGATCATCTCCAGGTCCATCCATGTTGCTGCAAATGGCATTACTTCATTCTTTTCTTTTTATGGCTGAGTAATATTCCATTGTATATATGTACCACATCCTCTTTATCCATTCATCTGTCAATGTACCTTTAGGTTGCTTCCATGTCTTGGCTATTGTAAATAGTGCTGCTATGAACACAGGGGTGCGTGTATCTTTTCAAATTACAGTTTTCTCCAGATACATGCCCAGGACTGGGATTGCTGGATCATATAGTAACTCTATTTTTAGTTTTTTTTTTTAAGGAACCTTCATACTGTTTCCCATAGTGGCTGCACCAATTTATATTTCTACCAACAGCGTCGGAGGGTTCCCTTGTCTCTACAAAGGGGCCACTCTCACTCATTAATTTTAATGAAACCTGGAGGCTTGGAGGGTGGGTGAAAATTTTTAGCCCTGCCCACTGCTGAAGTCTGGCTCCTTACAGATAAGACAGGCATGGAGAGGTGGTGCTGGGAATAGTGTGCGTCTTCCCAGGATCCTTCCTGCTCCAGTTGATGACGGGGGCTGGGGGTGTGTGCCTGTGTTCAGACAGGGCTTCATTCCGAGTCGTAGGGAAGTGGAGGGCTGTCACTTCCCCTTTTCCACTTTTCTGCTTTTTTTTTAAGATTTTGAAACCAGTGGTGGGAGTAGGGGATGGGAGAAGACCTGTAAGAGTTGGAGTCCCTGCAGCTTAGTCATGGAAGGCCTCTGGATTGTAATTCTGAGGAAAGGAGCATTCTAAAGGGACAGCTGAGCTTCCCAGAACCATGAGTTGGGGCAGAAGGAGGTAGCAACACCGCTTATAACCCTTCCCAGCCTCCTTCCCAGAAATCTGGAGGTGGCTGTGCAGTTCTGAATTCCTAGGTCAGGCTCAGCCCAACGATCAGCTGAAATAAATCTCTCTTGGCTGTAATTCTCATGTGAGGCCAGCCCCACAGGGCTAATCACTCATTGGTGGGGAGCATGTTCTTGTGGATTAAGAGATGTGTGGCTAAGCCTAGATTCCCTGCACAGTAATGGCATGTGGGCAAATTAAAACTGCTGGCTTCTCCAAGCCCAGGCTAGGCTCCATCCAACTGGCCACAACTGGATCCTGACCAGTCTATCATGGCCAGACTTCAGCACCTCCCTCCTGGGGGATGCGCACCGTGATGGAACGCATGGGACCCGTGTGGCATCAATGCACTGATGGCCAAGCAACAGCAGTAGCCACTACTTATGGGATAAGCACTCTCTTCTGATTCTCAAAAAACAGAAAGAAAAAACTAAACCCAAATGGTGAGGACTGTTAACCCTCAATCTACAAATGCTACTGAACATGCTGTTGTGTGCGGTGACTCTCTGAGACAGGCCAGACAGGCAGTTTACCAATCTTACTGAATCTGGGAAACTCTTTTTGTGGGACTGGAGTTCCGTGGAATGCACTTGGGGAAGTCCTTTTTTTTTTGGCGACGCCGCGTGGCACGTGGGATCTTATTTCCCCGACCGGGGATCAAACCCATGTCCCCTGCAATGGAAGCTCGGAGTCTTAACCACTGGACCCCTGGGGAAGTTCCCTCCCCCTTTTTTTTATAGTTCGTTTACAATGTCATGTTAGTTTCAAGTGTAGAGCACAGTGATTCAGTCATACATACATATATATCGGAAGTTCTGCTATTGTGGTTCACAGTTAAGTATAGTGAGGCTGTGGTTTAGAGCCTGTGTTTACCTTGTTAAGGAAGGATGATTCTGTTCCTTTTTTTTTTTTTTTTTTTTTTTTTTTTTGCGGTACGCGGGCCTCTCCCCTTGCGGAGCATAGGCTCCGGACGCGCAGGCTCAGCGGACATGGCTCACGGGCCCAGCCGCTCCGTGGCACGCGGCATCCTCCCAGACCGGGCCACGAACCCGCGCCCCCTGCATCGGCAGGCGGGCTCTCAACCACTGCGCCACCAGGTAAGCCCCTGTCCCTATTTTTAAATCGTTTTCCCTGGGACAGTTGTTGAATTCTCTCAGAATCCACCAAAATGGTGGTTTCTCTTATTTGCCTCAGACATGAGATGGATACATAAGTAATAGATTTTCTTACACTGAAACACCCTTGTATTCCCCAGGTAAACCCTATTCAGTCATGATGGCTTGTTCGTTCTTGTATATACTGTGGAATGCTAAACATGAGTGTCTTAAGATTCATACTTCTACATTCCGAAGAGTGAACAAGTTTTCTTTTTTTGGTGCCGTCTGTATCAAGTGTTGCTATCAGTGTTATTTGGGCTTTATCATGTATACGGGTGCCGCTCGCTCTCTTTTTTTTTTTTTGCAGTACGCGGGCCTCTCACTGCCGGGGCCCCTCCCGCTGCAGAGCACAGGCTCCGGACGCGCAGGCTCAGCGGCCATGGCTCACGGGCCCAGCCGCTCCGCGGCATGCGGGATCCTCCCGGACCGGGGCACGAACCTGCGCCCCCCGCATCGGCAGGCGGACTCCCAACCACTGCGCCACCAGGGAAGCCCGCTGCTCTTTCTCTTTATGTTCTGGGTCCCTTTTGGCCTCTTGGGCTCCTCTCCAGTACCCTCCTTGGGGATATCCCTTGGCCAGGTGGGCTGTTGCCGCTCAACTTGGGCCTAGGGAAGGGTCCCTCTGCAGCGTCTCTCACTGGAGAGCCAGAGCCCTCTTCTTGCAGGGAGGTGGGGCACTGGGCCCACAGAATCCCGCTTAGCTTGGAGACTGTGCAGCAGATTAATTGCAGCTGTGCCCTGGAATTTCCCCAACATACAAATCTTCATGATGTAAAACAGCTGGGAGGAAATCCCAGCATGCCCTGTCCAGAGGCAGAACTGCCAATGAGCTCTGGAGATTAACCCTCCGCCTCCCAGAAGGTAGGAACGGCCCCTCCCCCAGCCAGGCCCCCCAGTTCCAAGCTTGCTTTGGTGGAGACGGGAGTCTCCAGGACTCTTGGCAACGCCCACGTTCTCCCCACTCACACGTTCTCACAGAAAACCCTTTAAGCAGGGCCCGGGCAAGAGAGGAAGCAAAGCCTCATGTCACAGACTCAATCGCAGTGTTCCCGGAGGGGGGTGCCCTACAGCTGGAAGTCAGGAAGCAAGTCAGCTCCAAAAGATGCCCAGGTGAGAAGACCCCACTCCACAGAATCCCTTCTGCTTCTCCTTGGCGGAAGGGACAGGCCTGGTGCACACAGAAAGGGCCCCTTTCTCTACCTTTCCCGTCTTGTGGTTTTTGTGCTTCAGAGCAGAAGCTTACCCACTTTAGGTGACCAGCCTTTCCTGCCTCTCTGGTCCCCAGTGGTGAATGGAGATTCTGGGACCCCGTGAACAGAGAAAAGGCCTTCCCAGGATTCCCTCCCAGGAGATGATATGGTGCGGCAGCCACCCAGGAGCACAGGCTAGAAACCCAACCCCACAGGCAGATGGCCGTCCACCCCACAGTGACGAGGATGTCGTGCAAAATGCTCTCCGCTTCCTTTGAAAGATGATCTTTAACATCAAGAATCGTATTATAAATGAAATATGTGAACAGTCTACCAGTTTTTCCTTACTTTCCATTCTGCCACAGTTGGGGATGAAATTGTTCTTTGGGACAATTGCAGTGGTTTCCCAGACCCTACAAGAGTTCAGACTTCTAAAAACAAACCTACCAGATCTCTTCCCTACTGAAAATCCTTTCCTGGTTGGTTACTGGGTCAGGGGATACTCACCAGCAATCTAGGGCCAATTTATCCTTCTGGCTCCAACCCTCACCATCCCCACACCCCCTCACACCAGCTGCACTAAAGTTCTTTTCTTTTTTTTTTAATTAATTAATTTTTGGCTGCGTTGGGTCTTCGTCGCGGTGCACGGGCTTCTCATTGCGGTGGCTTCTCTCGTTGCAGAGCACAGGCTCTAGGCGCACGGGCTCCAGCAGTTGTGGCTCGTGGGCTCTAGAGCGCAGGCTCAGTAGTTGTGGCGCACGGGCTTAGTTGCTCCGTGGCATGTGGGTTCTTCCCGACCAGAGCTCGAACCCGTGTCCCCTGCACTGGCAGGTGGACTCTTAACCACCGTGCCACCAGGGAGGTCCCTGCACTAAAGTTCTTAATGCACTCTGTGCCATATTGCTCGACTGGTTCTTGGCCTGGTGTATCCTTTACTCGTGGGAAACTCTATCCCCTCCTTGCACCAAGGTCACCTTCCCTGACAAGGCTTCTCCAGCTGCACACAACGGCCAGCCACACTCACCTCTGGGTCCCAGCTGTGCTTGGTGTTCCCATGGCACTCAGTATGCTGCTGTTGTTATCCGTTTGCAAATTCTGCCTGTCTTTTGAACCGTCAGTTCCTCAACGGTCACGTCCGCATCCTCAATTCCTTGCCCAGAAGCCAACACTCATGATGACTCCAGACCCTGTCCCACCTTGAGCTTAAGCATGTTATCAATCTCATAAGCCCCAGTTTCCACATCTGTAACATGGGTCATCCAGCCTCTTCCTGAATCCTTTAGAGACAATGAGACACACATAATGGAGCCCCTTTCACTCTTAAGCGATTGGTTCTCACTTCAGTTGGCTTAGTATTGCCGAGAATTTGTAAATGCAGCCTGGAGCCTATGATACCCAACCCTGCCTGTTCCTGGAGGCTTCTTAAAGTCCTCTATCTTCTATCAAAATGGACATTAAGTTGATTTAAATTTGAAAACGTACCAACATTGAGTAATGAACTCATCAGTGAGGAGACAGAACAGCTTTCCCAAGTGGGAGCAACGTTTAGTTTTCAGAAGTCACTGAGGAAGATAAAATGAAAGTATTAGAAGAAATGGTTCCCAAACGATGAATTAGACACAATTCCAGGAGCAAAAGCATAAAAAATAAGGTTTACACCCTTATCCCTTATTCCCTTTTTCTAAAGATGAGTAGTTTCTGCCTTTGCTTAGTTTTATGAATGGCACTAACCCCCGAGTATAATCACCTTCTTTGTTTTTTTGCTCAAGTGTAGAAGGCCAGGTCCCTTTTTCTTCTTCTTTTTAAAAATATTTATTTATTTACTTATTGGCTGTGCTGGGTCTTAGTTGCGGCATGTGAAATCTAGTTCCCTGACCAGGGATTGAAGCCGGGCCCCCCGCATTGGGAGCACGGAGTCTTAACCACTGGACCGCCACGGAAGTTCCCTGGGTTCCTTCTTGAGGCTTTGTTGATAGGTGAGTTGTTGCAAATAAATCCAATTAATAAATCCACAAAGCACTATAATAAGTGACTATGCAATTTAATACAACAGACACAATTTTCCTTGGAAAAGTTATTTAGAACCACAGTTTGGTAGTGCTTTAAACCAATGAAGTGACTTTTGTTTGTCTAGCACCTGTCACAGCAACTTAGTCAACAAATATTTTTGGAGCCCCTCTGTGCACTGGCAGCAGAGGGGCTCCAAGATTATTCCATGACTGAAGAGTAAACTCAAAAATAAGACTGGGCTGGGGACTTCCCTGGTGGTCCAGTGGTTAAGACTCTGTGCTTCCACTGCTGGGGGCACGGGTTCCATCCCTGGTCCGGTAACCAAGATTCCACATGCTGCATGATACAGCCAAAAAAAAAAGAAAGAAAAACAAAGAAAAAAACAAGAGTGGGATGGCTGGGTTTCAGTTTCCCCATCTCCTCCCCTTACTCCCCAATAATTCCCCTTCTTTCCTGGATGGCCTCAAACTACTCTCTTCCCCTCCCAATTCAGAGAATCTTGCCATTTTGCCTACCAGATTTGATTGAAAGGGTTGTTTTTAAAATTGGCTCCCCCCCAGAGGCCAATTTCTAAGCAGTGGAAGACAGAGCACAGAGGTGACACAGCAGGGTTCCAGGCTCTTCCTAACTTCTCTGGACTAGATCATCTCACCTTTAAAATGGGGCTATTTTACTTAATCAGCCTGAAGGCCAGGACCTGGACCAGCCAGCCTCCTATGGAAGAAAAATCAAATGCAGCTGTTTGTCTAAAGCACAGTGGACGCCTGGGAGTGGAGCCTGGGTTGAGGTGCTCAACGGATACAGAACCAGGAGTCCTAGCTGATCCCCACTTCCGACCTATGTACCTGAGGACGTTACCTGACCTTTCAGAGCCTCTGCTTTCTCACCTGTAACATGAACATAAAGGATTTTTTTTTTTTTTTTTTTGGCGGTACGCAGGCCTCTCACCGCTGTGGCCTCTCCCGTTGCGGAGCACAGGCTCCGGACGCGCAGGCTCAGCGGCCATGGCTCACGGGCCCAGCCGCTCCGCGGCATGTGCGATCTTCCTGGACCGGGGCACGAACCCGCGTCCCCTGCATCGGCAGGCGGACTCTCAACCACTGTGCCACCAGGGAAGCCCTGAATAACGGGTTTTTTATTTAGAGGGGCGATCACTCGGAAAGGACCAAGAGCTGGGCGCGCGGCGAGCTCTCGGCAAATGCGTGTTTAGTCACTAAGACTTAGTTATTCTCGCTCAATGAGCACTACCTGCATTCTCCCAGGGACAGCTATTAACAGGGTTTGGCTCTTCACTCATCTGGGTGCTTCATGGGGAGAGGCCCTGTGTGGGTAAATGTTTAACAGCTGGCTCCCTAAACAAAAACAAAAAGACAGGCCCTGCTTTGCAGCATTTGCTGGGATTCATGGTGTAAATATTCCCACCGTGGCTGATTGCAAGCTCCCGCAGTGAGCCGCCATGGCAGTGTTGGGAAGAGATGCTTATAACTGGCTGGGGCAACACCAATGACTGTAGGCGGGAGCTGAGGGGATCTCAGATCTGCCCCGACTTGCTGGGACTGCTGGCTGTGTTCACAGATGGCTGGAGGCTGACACGTGTGGTCTTGAGGGAGAGCTGGACACTTGGCCGAGCATGTCTTCCTGGCCGCTGTGTGCTCCTTTCAGAAGGAGCAGGGGACTTCTGCCCCCAGAGCTCTGGGTACAGCTGCTCTGTGGTAAAGGGACTTCTGGGGCAGAGACCTGGGCTTTCCAGAAAAGTCAAAGTTAAACAAACTGCTTTTGGGTCCTTCATTTTCCAAGCCTAGAGCTACAGGCCTCCTGAGTCCTATGTAGCCTCTTGCAGCGGCTTTGTACTTGGGTCTGCTGGGCCCAGGTAGTTTCTGTGCTCACTGCCCGACAATGGACCCACCAGAGAGAAGCTTCTTCACGGGAACTGGCCTTGGATGCCGGGCCCTCCTTCCCTGGGTGGACCCCTGCCTGACCAGTCCTCCTTTGCCCTCTGGCTCCAGCCTTGTCGTGGCCACGTCTGGCGTATACGGACGGTACACCCCTGCTATCACGTACGATCACCTGTCCTGGCCCCACTGTGGCCTCTGCCCTTGCACCACGTGTGCACCTAGAGCTGACCCCACACCAGTACATAGGGAGCTGCCTCATTCTGCTAACGGCCTCACAGTAATCGCAGCATGGAGGTACCGTAATCTACCAACCAGTCCCATAACTGTAGACGTACAGGTGCTTCCCAGACTTTTGCCACCATGAATATCCTCATCACTTTGCTCATGTCTGAGTATAATTGTAGGACCCATCTCCAGTTGTGAGGGGACTGCTAGGTCAAAGGTATGTACATTTAGCTTTTTGAGAAGGATTACCGAAGACCTCCCAGTCTAAACTGTTCGCTACCAGCAACACACGAGAGAGCTCATCTCCCCGAGCCCTTGCCCACACCGTGTTATTCAACTCAACGATCTTTACCAGATGGGCAGGTGAAAAACCGTAGCTCACTGTAGTTTCAATTCACATTTCTCTTGTTGTAAGTGAGGCTGGGAAAGGTCACAAGTATAGGTACTGGGTTGAAGGACAGAAAAAAGATGTGTAGCCAAAAGGGCTTACAGTCTATGGGGGCGGCGGGGAAAGGTGAGAGTGAGTGAGAGGGGTCGCTGGGGTTCCTCATAATCACAGAGGACTGTGCAGCCTCTATTGCATTTGACCTTCACTCGGGCAGAAAAAGGGCAGATGTGATAGGAGCCGAGGGCACGGTCTCTGGGGCATGCTAGCGAGCGAAGGGAGAGGGGAACCCAGGAAGTCACTGCTGCTTCCACTTCCCACCACCGTCCCACCCGTCTCTGTGACTGCAAGGCCCTTGATGAGAAAGAAAATAAAGGCAACTGGCCTTTTACCTGCCAAATCCTATAGGCGTCTCTGGGGAAACACATTTCCTGCCCGGAAGCCCTCTCCCGCCTTGGCTCCTGTGGTTCCAGGTTCTGTGTGGCCTCTGGTTGGTCTACATTTATTGACCTGCATAAATGTCTCGGACCAAGTCTTCAGTGAGAAAAGCCAGTTACGGCGGAACCCGGGAGGACAGTCACCAAGATGTTCTCACTGGGTTTTAGCATTTGGGGCAATTCTCTTACTTTCTTCTTTGCCCTTTTCTTATTCATTTGAAATTTTTACAATGACTGTATAGCATACTACCGCAACAGTAAGCAAAGCTATTAAAATAACAGCAACCCTAGGTTAATTGTTTTCATCCCCCCCACCTGTGCCTTCAGTTTTCCCAAGTAGAAACCTCAAAATCTACCACCTTAATGTCTTCAGCTGCCTCCCCTACCTCCTGTTGGCCACCAAGTTCCACGGACCCTGGGCATCTTTCTAGATTCTAGGGATTCAGGTCCTCCCTCTTCACAGCTGGGCCGCTGCAGCACCTGCAGCTGGTCTCCTGGCTCCTGTTCAGTGTCTGCTCCACACTATCCCGGAGGCACTTGGGGGGAGCAACTCAGTTCGAAGGGGGCGGGGGTGGGCTGCAGGTCATCTGGCCTCAGATTGACGAAATGTCTGTTGTCCATATCAAAGAACGGTGTGAATGGAGATGAAGGGGTCCCAGTCTTCTTCCACAGTGTCACCACTGCTTCTGTCTCTCTCCCCATCTCTTCCCGTCCACCCTTTACTGGCTCCCAGAAACATCTTTCTAAAACACAAGACTACCCTATTTAAAGCTATCAGGTGGCTTCCCATTCTTACAGAACTGCCTACTTAGACTTATAAAACTGACCAAGAGGCAGTGAAAGCTCTGTACAGAACATTCCATAAATGTTTAATGGGCACCTCCTCTATCGGGTGGCGATTTATGTGCATGATATGCCACAGGGGAGGTTTTTTAAAAGCCATATAAACAACTGGAATATAAGTCAGCAGATGACAGGTTCAGAGAAGAGAGGGATTGAAGTGGGCGGGATTCTCGTGGAAAGACCGGAAGACTTCACAAAGGAGGTGGCATCTGAGCTGGGTGGGTCACACAGGGAGAATACACTTCTGTAGTCATTTAGTTTCTTTAAAAAAAAAAATTAATTAATTATGGCTACGCTGGGTCTTAGTTACAGCATGCGGACTTCTTAGTTGCGGCATGCGGACTCTTAGTTGTGGCATGTGGGATCTAGTTTCCCGACCAGGGATAGAACCCGGGCCCCCTGCATTGGGAATGCAGAGTCTTACCCACTGGACCACCAGGGAAGTCCCTGTAGTCATTTACTTTTGAAAGCACTTTAATTACCTCATTTGATCTTACTGACCCCTAAATATGGACAAAGCAGATACTATCATCCTCATTTTAAAGATGGGGAAACTGAGCCTGCTGGAAGCTCTTGGATTTACACAAGGTCACGAACTAGTTGATGGTCCAGTTGGCACGGGAACATGGGGCTTTGGACTTTTATGGTATGACTGAGAGGGTACGAGGGCATGCTCTCTGTCTTCTAGAAGCTTCAATTTCATCCTGGAATCTTGGGATCGCAAATACCGGGCATGGGTGCTGCCACACTCCCCTGGTGGACCCATGGCAGACACTGCTAATAGATCATGGCACTTCTCCCAATTAATGTTGGGTTAAGACCTCAGAATTCTCAACCCAGTACACCAGGCAGCCACTAATAGTTGGCTAAAATTGATCTGTGAGGTGTAGGCTGTTCATTCTGATTTAAGCCTGAAGTAGATACAGATACTCCGGCTGGCGAAAAGGAGGTGAGACCAGGCCTCAGGAACATTTCCCTCCCGGCTGGCACAGGAGGAGCTACGTTCCTAGACAGAGGGGAAGGAGCCATAGAGAATGTGACTGGATAGCAAAACCTGTAATGACTGCAAAGCCCATTGACCAAAAGCAGGCCTGGGAATTCTGAAGTTTATGGATTTCCCCTGTGGGAGGAGAAGCTGGAAGGCATCCCAGGTATTGAGGAGAAAGGAAGCAGGATCTGTGGATAATCAATGGGCAACAGGAAGCACTTATCTGGGGCCAGTAAAGTACACAACACAAAAGAACAGCCGGGCGGCCTGGAGCTGCCTCCCAGTGCATGGAGCTCCGAGGGCCTCACTCCAGAAGCCCTCTCCGTGGCTCCCACAGGCCCAGCAGTGGCCAAAGTCAACAACTCCTGGGCACCAGGAAATGGGAAATGTCTGAGGAGGTCCCTCAATAGGTGGGCAGCTCTGGGAGAGATCTGGGACCCCACCGGCGAGACAGGATGCTGAGAATAAGGCCACACTAGCCATCTCTACACAGGGCTGTCACTCCTGATAACGGAGCCCAAAATCCAGGTTCCTGCATCCGATGCTGCTGTGTATGCAAATTTGTGTGCACGAGTGGGTTACTCACGCAGAGGGACCAAAAAAGATTCTACATTCATATGGAAGCGAGGCTGCAGGAAATTAGGATAGGATAGTGGAAGCGCTAAGAAAGTAATGTCTGTGGTGGGCATATTGTATGTTGATACTTTACATGCATTTATCACATCAAGCTCATGCCTCCTCCTCACTTCATTTTAAAAATTTATTTATTTAATGTTTAAATTTCTTTTTTCTTTTTGGCCACTCCATGTGGCATGCAGGGTCTTACTTCCCTGACCAGGGATTGAACCTGTGCCCCCAGCAGTGGAAGCGTGGAGTTTTAACCACTGGACCGCCAGGGAAGTCCCCTCCTCACTTCATGAAAGGGTATTGCACCTCATTCCCAATTCCCATCTCAATTCTATTAAATAACATCTCCTATTTTTAGTATTAAAATGGATACTTTAGTAGGCATTAGCATATATATATGTGTGTGTGTGTGTGTACATATATACATGGAAAACTGCTTTCTTGGACGCTGTTGCTTTCAATAAAGTTCCATTTTAAAAAGTAGAAATAAAGTGAGTCAATTGAAAGAAAAATGTTAAGTAGATGCCATAGGTGCTATGTGGCAAAGATTATGTACATAAGGGACATTTGAGGAACACTGCTGTGGGATCACGTGTTTAGTATGGTCATCCAGAGGCTACAGCAGATTACAGGCGGCATCCCTAGGAACTGGGAGAGGTCTGCAGACATAACCCCAAAGTCAGCATGTCCCAAGACACACCACTATTCCCAAATGCTTCTCACCCAGACCCACCATCCTCTTGTGCACTCCCAGGTCAAAACCTCAGAAATCTTTCCCTCCACCCTCTCCCTCACTGCTGGCTACGTCCTGTCCATGGGCTGCCCCAGTATTTTTTTCATCTCTACCACCCCTGACCTTGCAATGGCTTCCTAGTTCCTCCTGCAAGTCATGCACACATCCTGCTGCCCCACTGACTTCCCTGCTCATAGCCAGGCTCGCGGATCCCCTCTCATCTCCCCTGGAGCTTCTTGGGCTCAGGAACCACTTACTCGTGCCTTGGGTTGCCACAGCCCTTGGCACAGCACATCATCTGAGAGCTGCTTGATGACTACGGCAGGGTGTTTCAGAGTCAACAGAATCAGAGACACAAGTGCTTCTACCCTCTAGGTGTTGCTTCCCAGGCAGTTCTAGGTGGAAATGCATCTAAAGGTCAAAGGCAATCAGTGGCTATGCTCCTGCGGTTGTTACCAGAGACCCTACCCTTGCTGGCCTAGGGCAAGAGCAGTGATAACCACAGCCTTCTGGGCAGGCAGTGGATAGAGCCAGTGGGACCATCTACTGGTAGTGGGTGGTCTACCAGCTGATAAAGACTCCATTTACTTAATACAATAAGACTGATCAAATAAAAAAAATTCACTGATATCATATCTGCTTCCAACTATTTTAACATTTCACCTGGTATCTCTTCTGTAGGGCTGGTGGGGGGGGATGATGACCCCGGGCTTGTGATGCTCAGCACTACTGTGGAACACAGCATTTCTGGAATTCATATTCTTTCTGGTATTACCATTTAGGTAAGCAGGTAAGTAGGCGCAGAAGCCAAGGATAGCAAACCGTCTGCATAGAAGAGTAAACAGATGTCTTTAAAGATAACATTTACTGGGACTTCCCTGGTGGCGCAGTGGTTAAAAATCCGCCTGCCGATGCAGGGGACACGGGTTTGAGCCCTGGCCCGGGAAGATCCCATATGCCACGGAGCAGCTAAGCCCGTGCGCCACAACTACTGAGCCTGCGCTCTAGAGCCCATGAGCCACAACTACTGAGCCCACGCGCCTAGAGCCCATGCTCTGCAACAAGAGAAGCCACTGCAATAAGCCCACGCACTGCAATGAAGAGTAGCCCATGCTCGCCGCAACAAGAGAAAGCCCGCTCGCAGCAACGAAGACCCAAGGCAGCCAAAAATAAATAAATTTAATAATAAAAAGATAACATTTACTGATCAATTACCTTGTACCAAGCACTGTACCATACTATCGTATTTCCATGTGTTGTTTCGTTTAATCCTCATAGCCTTATAAATTTTTTTTTTTTTTTTGCTGCGCCATGTGGCATGCAGGATCTTAGTTCCCCGACCAGGGATCGAACCCATGCCCCATGCAATGGAAGCACGGAGTCTTAACTGCTAGACTGCCAGGGAAGTCCCGTAGCCTTATAAATTGATGCTATTATTGTCCCCATTTAACAGAGGAACAGAACAGAGAGGTTAAGTAACTTGCCCAAGCCCTGTTCATCCCAGAGGCCACACTTAACCCTTTCATTATACTAGTGTTGGAAGAGAAATAAACCACACCACTCCTCCAGTCCATCCTGGCATTTCTCAGATAAGGGCACTCAGGCCACTGGCAGAGCTGGGATTAGAACAACCTAGGCATCCTGGCGCCCAGCTGCAGAAGAGCTAGTATGGATCAGGTTATTTTTTTCAACCAACATATAACTTACAGGGGAAAATATAAAAATAATTGGAAGGGGATGATATATTACTCTAAGCAAAGCAATATTATGAATGCCAATCAGCAGAAGTCATATAACACACAACAAAGGAATGATTGTATTATTCAAGATTTTGTTTTGGAGAATCCAGAAGACTTTTTGAGTGTGGCCATAGCTCCACACTGCCCCCTGGTGGTTCCCATGCACACGTTGGGAGCAGGCCAGGCCAAGGACTAGCCTGAACAAAGACTTTGGATCAGGATAGATGCCATGTGTGCTGAAAACCGCATCAGGGAAAGGCCTCAGAAATCCCAGAGGCAGTCAAGATCCTTTGGTCTAGGTACTTACCCAAACAGTTAAGGGAAATCTCTGGGCTCCACTTCCATTTGTATGCAGAATTTGATGTAAAGAAGTTATGAACTCAGTAATGAGTTAAATACTTTCAGTCTGTCATATTGGCTAAGGCTTTCCCCCTCTTTAGTTACCACGCGCACTTTTTCATACCCTGTTGGTGGGAAAGTAAATTAGTAAAGCTTTCTTGTGCAATTTGCAGGTATGTATCAAGTCTTCCAAAGGCTTACCACCCCTAGGAATGTATCCTAAGGAAATAATTAAGGATGTGAGCAAAATATAGCTCAACAACGCTCACTGAAGAGCTGTTTATGTAATAGCTGAAAGATATTCAGTACCTTATGCTACAAATATGATATCCTAACTTATGAAGTAGGTGAATATTTATAGACGTGGAAAAGTGTGTATACTGTTAAAATGAAAAAGCAGGATACCAAACATGTATAGCAACCCACTTTTGAAAAAGTCTTCCTATATGTTTTGAAGAGAGGTCTGGAAGGGTACACATCAGGAGGTGAGCTGAACTTATCTCTGGATGACAAGATTATGGGTGTTTTAATTTTCTTCTTTTGGCTACACATATATTGCTTTTAAAGTATAAAAACAAATATAGGCACTGGCAATCACTTTTTTTTTTTTTTTTTTGCGGTACGTGGGCCTCTCACTGTTGTGGCCTCTCCTGTTGGCGGAGCACAGGCTCCAGACGTGCAGGCTCAGCGGCCATGGCTCACGGGCCCAGCCGCTCTGCGGCATGAGGGATCTTCCCAGACCGGGGCACGAACCCGTGTCCCCTGCATCGGCAGGTGGACTCTCAACCACTGCACCACCAGGGAAGCCCGGGAATCGCTTTTTAATTAGAAGTTTTAAAGACAGATAAAACTGATCGGGGGAAAAAAAAATCAGTAAAGTCTATATTCAAATCTCTAGTCTCTCATTTCTGAATTTCTAAGGGCTATTTTTCCTCGAGTGGTGTCCTGCCCCTGACAACTCCCCCCCACTGTCGCCACTAGGGCCTGAAAAGGGGTGATATCAGCCCCTCGAGAATCTCTACTCGTGTCTGGGCAAGATGCGCTGGGCCAGCAGTGACCACCAGCTGCACTCAGCCCCACTCCCCAGGCAGTGCCCTTTGACACGCTTCCTCCAGCTGTTTTCCTTCCCCGACCGAACACTGATGGGTGCCCCAAAGGGGGCAAGTTTGGGTACCATTTCGACCAGAGGGGAACGGCTGTGGAGATAACCCAGTCCACAGGAGCTCAGACCTCCCTGGGACCTGCCTGGAGGACCTTGAAAACACTGATTCCCGTCTCCCCTCCCTATCATGTTCTAGGGTAGGACTAGAGTATCCTTATTTCTTTTTTAAAGCTCCCCAGGTGATGCTAAAGTACGCTCAAAGAGCTTTCTTCAGCTGCTAAGAACCCCTTCCCCCTAAGAACTTTCCGCAGTTTCTACCCACTGGGTTTCTCGTTCAAAGATGACCTCCGTGGATCTGATCCTGTCCCTTTGACACTCTTCTTATCCCCCAGAGCAAGCATTCACCCACTTACCCTTTAAACATTTTAAGTGTTTCTTATTGTATGCCAGGTCCCATGTCTCGCCCCTGCCTAAATGCTTACTCAGAACACTATCTTTATTACAGAGAAACCATTATATGGATAAAGTTCAAAGTGGAAGTGTCTGGGAAATATGGAGAATCCACAACCTGAAAGCATCCTTTGCAGAGTCTCACAAATTAACCATCAGGAGGTTAGACAGGAAATGCCTGCACCATGATTCCTGCTGATGTCACTCGGCAAATTCACCATCACAACCAGTATCCCTTTAACATTCCTACTGGCGTCAGCACAAGACATGCCTTATTTCTGGGGTGGGAGAGGGGCCGCAGCGCATTCCCCGACCTCTCCAACCAAATTGAGGGCTTGGTCTTTATGGAATTTCAAGCATCTGGGCTAGGCTAGTTAGGTTGGGGAAGGGGGATACATTTCAGAGCACGGAAGTCCTAAAAATATTTCTTGAATCTCATGTCATTTCCCAAGGGACCCAGAAGCACACCTACTCTAGGCATAGCCTGGGCTTGAGGCTGCTTACGGAACTGAACTTTCACAGGCAAGCTGTTTGGGGAGTGGGGCTGGGAGGTGATCAGGCCTTGTTCAGGGCCCGCATCCGATGACCCCAAGATTCCACATGTCTGCCACTTCCTTCCTGAGGCCCTGGTTCCCATCCACTGACTCTGAAAGGCGATCCTTGAAATGAGTGACAATTCTATCTCCATGTCCCGGGATCCGTGATGCACACAGAGCCAGACTGGCTAAGTGCGGCTCATCTGAACGCTTTTGGTAAGTCACTGGCCAAATTCTCTATTTGATCCATCTTTATTTTCTATGTTACGTTCGTAGATGTCCACACTACTTATTAATTCCTTGAGGCCAGGGATACTCAAATACATGCTGCATTAAACTCAAAGTCATGGTTTGAATGGGTCATTAATTTCTTCCTTCTCAATTTCCATTTTTCTCCCCAAAGAAGGAAAATTAGAGCAGTTGGCCAGCGTCCCACGACTGGGTGGGCCCCTGTGCTGCTGCCATCTCTCCCTTATTTTATAGTCTTTGGGGGAATTCCCTGGCGGTCCAGTGGTTAGGTGCTTTCACTGCCATGGGCCCAGGTTCAATCCCTGGTTGGGGAACTAAGATCCCACAAGCCGTGGGACATGGCCAAAAACGAAAAAATTGTATATATATAATAGTCTTTTCATAAAACCCCCAAAACACCCAACGTTGTCCCTTCCACTCCCAATGCCTCATCCCACTGCCATCTGGCTTCCATGTCACTGACACTGTTCCTGGAAGGTTACTGCTGACCCTCTAACTACAAATTCAATGTCACCTTCCAGCTCTCCTCCCTAAGAAGGCCCTCAGCTTCTGGGACCCCCCTTTCGGCTGGTTCTCCACTTGCCCTTAGTGTCGGGTCTACCCCTCAAAGGCTGTGTTCTCAATCCTCCTCAGGCTGGTCAGGACCCAGTGGTGGGCACGACCTGTGGCTGCCCCAACCTCACTTCTCATTCCCAGCAGCCTCCTCTGCATCTTGACACAGGCAGCTTGATCCCACACAGACTCAGCGAAACTCAGCCCTGATGCAGTTTCCTAACGTCCTGCACACCAGAGCTCTTTTTAAAGCAAAGGGGAACATTTTAACAATTGCACCAGGTGTGACAGTTAGTTTAGAGGCCAACTTGACCAGACCACGGAGTGCCCAGATATTCGGTCAGCATTATTCTGTGCGTTTCTGTGAGGGTGTTTTGGGGATGAGGTGATTACATTTGAATCGGTACATTGAGTGAAGCAGATCACCCTCTGTAAGGTAGGTGGGCCCCCGTCCAATCAGTTAAAGGCTTGAGTAGCACAAACAGACTGACCTTCTCCTGAACGAGAGAATGTTTCCTGCCTGATGACCTTTGAACTAGGACATCAGCTTTTTTTCTGCCTTTGGACTCAGACAGAAACATCAGCTCTTCCTGGGCCTTGAGCCTGTCGGCCTTCAGACGGAAACTACATCATTGGCACTCATGGTTCTCAGGTCTTTGGTCTCAGGCTGAAATTAAACCATTGACTCTCCTGGGTCTCCAGTCTGTTGATTCACCCTGCAGTTCTTGGGACTTGCCAGCCTCTATACTTGCGTAGACACACACACACCCTCTTGGTTCTGTTTCTCTGGAGAACCCTAACACATCAGACAGCAGATATGAACCAGGACGCAAGGTCACTCTGACTACTTCACAAACCTGGGGACAGTCTTTGCTCCTTCTCTCACCCTTACATCTGACGGAGGACCAAGTCCTGTCCTTCTAACTCTGGACGGTCTCTCAAATCATTCCCTTTGCTCTGTCCTCCTCCTCACTGCCCTGGACCTCTGCAAAGACTGCCAACTGACCTCCTGCCTGTAGCCCTTCCTCGGGCCAGCCCATCCGTCATGCTACTGATTGCCTCACCGCCTTGCCGAGAGCTCTGGTGGCTCTGTGTTGCTTGCAGAATAAAACCTTCCTGCTCCATGGGCATCAAGGCCCTAGCCCACCCTTCCCACTGCCAGACACCTGCCCCCAACCTCCAGCAACAACGTCCACCCATGCTCTAGCCACCCCGCCTTACTCTGTTCTCCGAGTGCTTCACTGTCATGGCCCCGTGCTTTGGGCAAAAACCTGCCATGCTTTGCCAGGGGCTGGACCAAGGCACTCCTGAGGGACCTCAGCACCCCCCAGTTGCATCCAGAGGATGTGTAGCCATCACAAGGTACATGAGACAGAGCAACTGAGACTCTTGTTACAGGGCAGACAGGCTTGCTAGTGGCCTCCTGTTATTTCTGGAATTCCAAGTTTGGGGTGAGGACAGGGTATATTTGAAGCCACAGCAGTAACAAATACCCAGCATTATTCTCCAGTTCCCCACCCTCAGGAGTAATACTCCCTCGGTCCCTGAGTCATAATCCCAAGGGAACCTGCTAGAAGGCAGTATGAGGCATCAGCTCCAGGGACCACAACCCTTACCCTTGCTCTCAAATTGCTTTTGGGGTTCCCAAGAGACCCTAAGGTTGCCGGGTACCCCCATGTGTATAATGGCTCGTTCTTCTGCAGTTTATCTCATTCTCTTTTGGCAGTACTCTCTCCGGGAGTCTTCAAACCTGGATCTCTAACAAGTCCTTGATGCCAACTGCCTGACCGACCCACACCTGTACTGCGTACTTGAGGCACAGTTTCTTCCGAGTCACATCCCTGAGGCCTGCAGACCACTTTCTCCCTTACTTCACTTGGATTGTCAGAGGCTCCAGGGCACCGACAGATTTCCTCCCGAGAGGAGGCCCCGGGCTCACAGCATATTCTTTGTAGCTACGACAACACCTACTTCTACTTGCCCTGATCGCTTAGGTTGGCTTTTGGTCACCGCTAATGCGTATCTTCCTGTCCTTACAAACTCTGTCAAGACACGTGGGTGCTGGTGGAATCAGAGACGGCGCCCACTTCACAACGTCCTCTCCACGCGGTCAGGGAGGTGTCCATGGGCCCGAGCTCACGTGCTTCATCATCCCGAACCCACTGAAAATGTCCTTCCCTTTAACGCCTGCATAGAGAGTGGCCACGGGAGTGGGAATCCAGGGGTGTGGCCTGTGTGATGCATCTCAGTAGAAACCAAATGCCTTCACATACAGGCTTGTGGGCCTTCGGGTATTCTAGTTAACTTTTATGGTGGGCTTGAGGGGATTCAATAATTCTACTAATATTATTAAAAGTAAATGTTACAGCTTTGGAATACACCCACACACACGAATACACACACACCAGCAATAATCCCTTAAGTAGTCAAGAACTATAACAATGCTCTCGAGTACACAGTACTATAAACCACGAAGATACTAATTAGAAACGGCAGAAAGGTTATTGGCAAGAAGGAATTCAGAAGACGTATATAGGGCTTGTCACAAGAAGATACGATGATCGAGGGTGAGCAAATGCTTAGTAATTGTAATGAAAGCCCCAAATCCCAACAGAACTACTTCTACATCCTAGAGTTGAGGACTGCTACTTTGGGGTTTCACCACTTAGACGTACCTCTAACTATGGTACAGGTCACAGCATGATATTCAACACATCTTTGTCAAGTGACCACTGAAACATCTTTCAACAGGTGTTGACAAATGGCCAGGCCCGTCACATACAACGTTTCTTTAAATGATGAATCAGAAACATGGATTATCTCTTCTTCAGTTTAAATTCTGGCCTCCCTACCTGTAAAACAAGGGTGGTAACACTGCCTACTGCACACGGCTATACTGAGGATTAAATGAGGGAAAGCACCTCAAGTGCTAGTGCCTTGTAAGCACTCAATAGCCATTAGCCACCAGCATCGTTTCTTCTTGTTGATGTCACTGTAACACTGTGGACAGAGCAGTGTTTGCCTTAGTAAATAAGGGTGAGTTTGCAAGGCTTGTCCCCAGGGACATCTTTTTTTTTTGGCTGCACGGCATGTGGGATCTGAGTTCCCCGACCTGGGGTCGAATCTAGGTCCTCGGCGGTGACAGAGCGGAGTCCTAACCACCGGACCGCCAGGGGATTCCTGGGGATGTCTTAGTTTCAGGTGCTTCAGTCCAGGAAATGGAGAAGCCAGATAATCCTGTAGTTTGGGGCAGGCCCCGGGAGGTCTGCTGGGGGTGCACCATCCCTCTCTGAAGCCCCTCCCTCACACGTGCACAATGTCTGGTGACCTGGCCTATGCCCAGGAACACCCAGCCAACCCGCCCTCCCTTCTTTTCCCGGCATTTCACAGCTCTCCACCAGCATTTATTGTCCATTGTTCAGAAAGAAAATGAATCAAGCCATGACTTGAGGCTTGAATTCAACTTAAAAAATTGTGTGGTTCTAAAGGTCTTCATCCAAGTTTTTCCCAAAAGACTATTCTCTGAGGGAAGAAACACAACGAAATGGCTATATCTCAAAAATTTTCAGGCTCCATTATCCCACGGCTCTCCTTACCCCTTGAGACACGATTTTCAATAGTAAACTGGGCTGAAGTTTGAGGGCAAGGCCTGGAGAAGCTGTTTAATTCCTACCACCAAAGACAAACTCGGATTCTTTCACAATTCTCCCTCAGGCTGGCCCTCTGCTTTATAGAGCCAAACCACTGACAGAATAAATGAATGCAAAAAATTTGCCTTACAGCAGCGAACGCTAAGATTTTCTACAGATACAAATTCCCAAGCAAACCCACCCCAAAGATAATAAAAACGAGGGCTGGGTTGATTGGGCTTGTTAAAGGCTGGTTGCCTGATTTTCTTTAGGGTCTGAATATGTTTACATGGGGTGGGAGGACCTTACTGACACAGCAGTTTGAGAAAATCAACACAGGTCCACAGAACACTAATTAGTCTGCAGCGAGCTCACCTCTCATTCCACAAATACTTGCTGCGCACCTACCGGGCTCAAGCGCTCTGTGCGGTGATATGGGGACAGAAAGACTGTGGCTTGGGATGGCCTCGGCCCAATAGGGAAGACAGGCCTTGTGCCCTGAGTGATAAATGTGAGGGGGTAGTGCAGGCAAAGAGGTGGGATTTGACCTAGACTTTGAAGAATGGAGAGTCTGGGTTGCTACTTGGACAATCTACGCAGAGAGTGGGGCGGGGGGGCTCTATTCCAGAACTAGTGTATTAATAAATATGCAAAGGTTCTGAATGGAAAGGATCTGGGACAACATTTTCTTAAAGACAACTATGGAGGGGGCCTCAGAGGTCAGTGGCTGTGACTAGGGAAAAGGGGGCACCCAGGCAGACCCACCCCTAAGGCCTGCAGGGCCCATGACAAGAGTGTAGAGGAAAGCCCATGTGCTGACATATTTAAAACTTAAAATTCAAGCTAACAAACTGTTAAATATATCCTATCCTCCTGCCTTGACAAATATGCCTTCCTAACTGTTACGAAAAGGCTATAGGTTCAAATTTAGAATTCCCAGACTTCTGAGTCCTGGACCAGAATGTGGTGGTGGAAGAGCCTGACCCAGGGCCCCTCCTTTCTCTTCTACCCCCAGTTCCATCCTGTACCATAAGGTTTCAGGACCACACAGGGGAACACCCAGACACCTCAGCCCCAGGCAAGCAAGCAGTCCCCTGGCCCCCCTAGTGTAGGGGTGTGCACACCATACTCAGGGCACACCCAGGAGGAGGGACCTAAGGAAGAGACTGGAGCAGGCCCTGGACTCAGAACACCCCCTAGTTCCTGGGCCCACGGGTGCTCTACACTGTGGGGAAGACAGGGGACGCTAGTGGCAGAGTGGGCCCCCTAAAGTGGGGGGCCCAAGGCAGGGGCCCCTCCTGCTCAGCCTAAGGGTGACACTGAATATAGGGAAGAATTTGATTTGCGGGACGCTGAGGCACAGTGTCCTGTGGTTTTGGTTACGATGATGTTAGAGGCTAACCTTTATCCCAGATAATGAATACAACAACATTGGTTTTCACCTAATCCTCTCACAAGCCTACGAGTTCAGTATTGTTTTTATTCCCTTTTCACATATGAGGAGGCTGAGATTAGAGAGATTGTAATTTTACCAAGGCCACACAGCTAGGGGTGGACAAGCCAAGATTCGAATGTTAGACTGAGTCTCGTGGCCTAAAAATACAGAGGAAAACCATTTCCCGATCCTGAATCATGGAATCAGAGACAGAAGGAACCATGAAATTCATGACGGGTGACTCCTCCCAGCGTGGATCTGCTGGTGGGCAGCGCAGAAGAAGAATCTAGGGTTCTGCCTGCTGGACCATCATCCCCTCTGTGCACTGGGCACAGGCTCCCCAGGGGTGGGGGAAGCCACCTGGGGCCAGCAGGTGGCCAGGGCTGCCCGGTACGCATGTCCTGTCCAGAGCCATAACCGTGGCCCTCTGTGAGCTGGGAAGGTGACTCAGTCCAAGCAGGCCCCTGGGAGTTCTTCCTAAAATTGCTGCTTTGATGTGTTCTCCAAATCCTGACAGCAAAGTGGCGGGCTGCGGTGGGGAAGCCCCAGAATCTGGCTGCTCTGCAACTTCATTCCGTCTGCAAATGGTGTGGGAGCTCAGACATCCCACAGTACTCCGGGCGCTTGGATGCCCACGCTCTGGGCCCGGAACCCTTGTCTCCCGCTTCCCAGGCAAAGCCTTGCAGGTTGGGAAGGAGGATTTCTTTCTTTCTTTCTTTTTTCAAAAATAAAAGCTTTTTAAACGGAGGTATACATTTTATATAGGGAAGTGCCTGAAACCTGTGTGTAGCTCGATGTATTTTTAATATGTACAATATCATGTAAGCATCACCCAGACCAAGATAGAGAATGTTTTAAAAGTTGATTGTAGGGACTTCCCTGGTGGTCCAGTGGTTAAGACTTTGCCGTCCAATGCAGGGGGTGCGGGTTCGATCCCTGGTCGGGGAGCTAAGATCCCACATGCCTCGCGGCCAAAAAACCAAAACATAAAAAACAGAAGCAAGGGCTTCCCTGGTGGCGCAGTGGTTAAGAATCCGCCTGCCAATGCAGGGGACACGGGTTCAAGCCCTGGTCTGGGAAGATCCCACATGCCGCGGAGCAACTAAGCCCGTGCGCCACGACTACTGAGCCTGCGCTCTAGAACCCACAAGCCACAGCTACTGAGCCCACGTGCCACAACTACTGAAGCCCACGCGCCTAGAGCCCGTGCTCCACAACAAGATAAGCCACTGCAATGAGCAGCCCACCACCGCAACGAGGAGTAGCCCCCCCTCACCGCAACTAGAGAAAGCCCGCACGCAGCAACGAAGACCCAACGCAGCCATAAATAAATAAATGTTAAAAAAAAAAAACCGGAAGCAATATTGTAACAAACTCAAGAAAGACTTTAAAAATGGTCCACATCAAAAAAGAGAAAAAAATCTGGAAAATAAATAAATAAATAAAGACGAGGAAATTGGGGGTGGGGGGAGGTTAGGTGATTTGCCCAAGTCCACAATTAAAAAAAAAATTGATTGTAAATTGCAGAAGTGAGCACACGAACACACTCTCCTTGTAAAGCATTTACACACGACACGTAAGCTGACCCCCCTCTGGCCACCGCCTCACAGCATTCCCCTCCACACACAAGGCCCCACTGTTATAATTCAGTGTGTCCGGAAGCAGGGGCTTCCCTCTCAGCATTCCCAGGCCTTCAGGCAGCAAAGCAGCCTGGCCAAACAGGTTTGGGGTCTTTCTCCTACAACATTCTCTTCTGCCCACCCCACCCCCCATGCAATTCCTGCAACAGAGAGCCTGTGATTCTCCCACCAAGGAGAGCACAGCCGCCTCCCCGAGCTCCTTCCTGCGGTGTCGGTGTCGTGGGGCGGTGAGGGCTGCAGGGACCTCTCCCCATCCTCCTGTCTTAAAGCAGTCTAACCAGGACCCCTCTGAAGCTTGACTGCTGCAAACAAAGAGCGGCCCCCAGGGGCCTGGGCTGCTGGGCCTACACCAGGTAGAGGGGACTGGGGGGGACGCCAGCCCCAGAGAGGTGGAGGCACGTCTAAGCCAGAAACTGCCCGAACTGGTTACATTCCAGCCAGATTAGCACAAGGCCCAGGCCTGCTCCCGAGGCTACCCCTCCCTCCTCTCTGGGACCGTGAATAGGAGGTTTAACTATTTCCCTTCCACTTGGTGTCCAGCTTCACACACACTGACAACGCTCCCTGCTGTTTGCACATTAACCTTCCATTTGCCAGGCAGCTTCTCAGGGGCTGTGGATTAACACCCTCCAACCCAGACAATGGCCTCCGGGGAGGGATGCAAGGGGCTCAGACAAGGGCTCAGACAAAGGCTCCGGGGGCCCCAGGCCCAGTCAATCACTGCACAGTAACCACTGCCCACATGGGGTGGGGCTCCTGAGGGCTGGCTGTGCTCCCATAACAAGGTCCTAACGGGGAGCTACCCCCACTCAGTCCGATCTGAATGTGCTGGCCTTGTGATGACTGAGTTCAGGCCTGTAAGGAACCCCCAGCTCCCAGGAGAGTCCTGCAGGGACCAGGGACCAAAGCGCTGGGATGGGGAGCCCTCGGGCAGGCCTGGTTACCCAGCCCACCAAGTTTAGCTTTTCTCCCCTCTCCTGGCAAAATTGGATTCTCAGGGGACACAGCAGCAGGAAGCAGGAGATTCTGACCCCTGCCCCAAGGCTCTCAGGGAAGGTTGCCTGTTCTCTCACTAAGCCCCGACAGAGGCAACCAGTAGACATTACGCCACGTCGATGCCATCTTCTTACTCTCGTGTGCAGGTACGCACACCTGCGTGAACTTGGAAAAGAGGCATGAGGGGAGGGGAGGGAGAGGGGAGAGAAGCAGAGTATTAGGTGTAGAAATGGTTCTTAAATGTTCCAGGCTAGTGGCTTCTCAGCTCCGGCTGCAAGATAAAGGCCTGTCCTTAGTATTCAAAAATTCTACTCCAGGCGATTCTAATGCAACCCTGTCCTGAAGCAGTGCCTCTGTTCACAGGAATTAGCCTGGGATCTCATTAAATGCAGATTCTGGGGCAACAGGTCTGGGGTGGGGCCTGAGATGCTCCATTTCTAACGAGCTCCTGAGGGATGCTTGTCTGAGGACCGTGCTTTGTGTCCGAGGAGCAGTTGTCCCAGCTGTGCACAGCGCTGCTGGAGTCCTTCCCTACATGGAGATGACCCCACGACAATCTAAAGTCTCTCTTCTCTTGACCTGGAAGTTCCTGGCCCTCTTGAGAAAAACCATTGGGTTTCCGCTCCTGTTTTCCTCACATGCCCATGGCTCCTGGTCTAGGCCAACGAGACCATTTTTCTGACCTGCATCCCGTTCATAGTACTAATACCAGACAGGGGGTGGGTGAGGGCGGCATGCAGATTGGTGAGGCTTTTGGGGGTTGGGGTGCAAATACAGCCCCGACGGAAACAGAAACCCTGGGGCAGTGCACATACGAGAAATTTAAGGACAGTTAAAAAGCAACAGCCACGGGCTTCCCTGGTGGCGCAGTGGTTGAGAGTCCACCTGCCGATGCAGGGGACACAGGTTCATGTCCCGGTCCAGGAGGATCCCACATGCCGCAGAGCGGCTGGGCCCGTGAGCCATCATGGCCTCTGAGCCTGCGCGTCCGGAGCCTGTGCTCCGCAACGGTAGAGGCCACAACAGTGAGAGACCTGCGTACCGCAAAAAAAAAGCAACAGGCACAATTAATAGGGTTTACACAGGCAAAACTCATTAGGGTGGGTCAGGGTGCCAGAGTTCACCTTTACTGGGCAAACCCTTTCTTTACAGATAGTACAAATTAATTGCAAACAAGTCTGCAACGGGGGATATTTAAAAGGCTGTGAAACAACTTTCGAGCTCCCCAGATGCAGGCGGGGGCACCACTGACTTGCAACAGACACATGCAGACCCTCGCTCCACGAGCCCTTTGCCAGCCTGGCCCAAGTCCCCGGCGAAGTTCACATGCAATAAACCTGTGCTCCGTTGGAAAGGTTTTTTAATTCAGAAGACTGCCTAATCCACACCGACATCCACCCTGAGACCGAATCAACCGTGTTTCCAGGCAGTGCTGCCCGGGCCCCTGTGTACTGCTAGGGGAATCACTTCATGGTCATTGCTGTTTACAGTTTGCAGTGGCAACAAGTCTACAAATGATTATCACAAACGAGATGATGTAAGAGCAACCTCAAATAAAGCGCTCATCTGGCCACCCCGATGCTCCGCAGGGCTTTCTGCCCTTCCACCTGGCTCCAGGCGATGAGCCCTCTGGCGGGCTCTGAACAGCAAGAGGCTGTTCTAAAGACCCCAGGGATCCTGCTGCCATTCCCTGCCCCCCTGCAAGGTCATAGACCATCGCAGGGTCTGGCTGAGCTAGGATTACATCCTGACTGCACCCCTTATGAATTGTATTACCTTGGTCTAAAGTTACCCTTTCTGAGCCTCAGTTCCCACTTGTTAAAAAGGTATTAGTATAATTCAGTTCATAAGGTTGTGTTGAGGTGTAACGGAGTTAAAGTTTAGCAAGCATAGGGTCTGGCTCCTATAATGATAATAAGAAATGGGATTTTTTTTTTAAGGTGGGCAGGTTGGTCTTGCACCTCTCCTTCTCTGAGGCTCCAAAGCATATCATTCTCTTGAGACACTGACCTTTCTCTGCCTTGAGGTCAGCTCAGCTACTAGTCTTGTTGTCCTGATAGATGGGCAGATAGGAAGTCCAAGGTCACGGTCTTAACTCATCTTTAAACCTCCCGCGATGCTCAACCCAATGCTTGCAGTCAGTAGGAGGCTGGTGGTTATTTGTTGCACTGATTTTCCAGCATGAACCAGCCAACACAGGACAAAGCACGGACCCCATGACCAGGTGGGTCCAGTGGCAGCACAAACCAGACCTCCCTCCCACAGCAGGCGCTGTTTCTGTCCTTAGGAACAACGGTGAAACAGGAATTGCACTTCTGCCCTGGTGCCAAATTCTTCATGAAAATGACCAACACTGTTTTTAAAAAATCAGATAGTAAATATGTCAGCCACACAATGAGTAGGATCATAAACCTCTGTAGTTTCAGAGGCCCCTGATTCTTTTTCAGAAGCATGAATCCCTAGGGACTTCCCTGGCAGTCCAGTGGTTAAGAGTCCCCACTTCCACTGCAGGGGGCACGGGTTCGATCCCTGGTCGGGGAACTAAGATCTCACATGCCGCATGGCGGGGCCAAAAAAAAAAAAAAAAGGACGGATCCCTAAAGTTTATATTCAATGTAACAAAGGCTCAGAATGCATCGTTCAACAGTCTCATTGCTCTCCCTATATTACACCTTGTTTTGTCATAAGGTCAGGGGCCACCTTCTCCCAGGTTGTGACACACTTTGGTTGGACAGGACCATCTCTTTTGGGGTGGTGTTGGTCTAATTTTAGGCTTTCTGAGAAACTGCTGTGCTGTTTTCCCCAGGCTTAATTTCCTGGAGTAGGCAACAAAGATGCAGTTTTTCGGTTTTCTGAGGTTTTTAAAATCAGTAAGTACTTTCGTTTGTTTGAGCTGTCATCTATTGAGTTCGAGAAGTTTCAGCTTGCCCTTTTGGGCCCCAAGAGGGACAGGACTAGCTCCGAGGAAAGCCCGCCCGTGGAGCTGGATACTAGTGGCGGAGTAGGGGTGGGGTAGGGCTCCCCAGGCAGGGCTGGGTAGGCAGAGGCCCAGGGTCCTGGGGGAGCTTGCGGTGCAGGCTGCTCCAGAACCACAGCTTATTCAGATGACACTGTTTGTGTGTAGACGCTTCTGGAGCTCTTCCTCAGAAATGGGCTGGAGCAGACAGTTGCTTCATTACACACATAACTCTCATGGTTTCCTCGGCCATTCCCTCCCTGGAGCCAGGGACTCCCCAAACCCGCAGGGAAGAGCAGTGCTGGGCAGGGACCTCTTTTAGAGGGGTCATGCCAAGGGGTCCCACTGAGGCTTGGAGCAGGTATAAGAGCAAGAAGACAGAGTGCACACCCGTTTCGTGCAGCCTGGCTGGAGAGCTGTCTGCGTGTTATGACAAGGATGTAACTGCCGGTAACCAGGTCTGTGAATTCTCTAGAAGTCCTGCAACTGTGCAGGGGGCAGTCCCTATGGCGGCCAATTCAGGCCCATGGCTATGGCTTCAAGAGAAGAGAGCAAGTGTTTCTCAGCTTAGAACCACTGGAAACCAGAGGTGCAGGTGAAACCTGTTGGGGGCAGGGCCGGAGGGGAGACCAACCCAGGGCTCCCCGTTTCCTTGGGTGATCAGTCACTCTTTTAGTCCTTTCTGTCACACTACCTCCTTCCCACCCTCTTGTCACTCCCGTCTCCCCACCACACACACACACCCCCGCAGAGACACAGCATGTCCAGCAGGGAAGCATCTAGAATGTCTCTTTTATTTTTTCTTTGCAGTACGCGGGCCTCTCACTGTTGTGGCCTCTCCCGTTGCGGAGCACAGGCTCCGGACGCGCAGGCTCAGCGACCATGGCTCACGGGCCCAGCCGCTCCGCGGCGTGTGGGATCTTCCCGGACCGGGGCACGAACCCACGTCCCCTGCATCGGCAGGCGGACTCTCAACCACTGCGCCACCAGGGAAGCCCCTAGAATGTCTCTTAACTGCAATCTGAACTAGAATGGGAAACTGTCCGCGAGTTTCAGGGGCAAGCAGCCATAGATGTCAGTCACAGGGAACAATCAAGAAGCAGAGACTTGCCAGAGTGATCCTAGAGAAGAAGAGGGGGCATCTAACATGAAGCTGTTGTCCAGTCCTCTCCCCCAGTGCCTCTTATGTCCAGCGGGTCCCTTACCAGGTGCTGAGAGAAGTAAACGGCATCAGGCGGAGGCCAGAGACTTGGGTTTGGTCAACTCTGCCCCATTAGCAGTGTGACCTCAGGCAGGTCCCACCCCTCGCTGGGCACAGCTTCTAGAAAAAGCCTTTATTGAAACAAACAAGTATTAAGCACCCACTGTTTACACTATATGCTGTGCACAATAAAAGGCCGGGGCTTTTTATTTCTTCCCCCTAAGCCTTCTCTTTGTGTGTGATGAGAATGAAGGCTGGTCATCACTCTAGACAATAATCCTATCCTATGGGTCATTAAGCGGGGCCATGACCTACCCACTTGTGACACTAACCTCTTCTTGGTTATTCCAACACGTTATTCAGACAGCATGAGAAATTGCTTAATTTTTCTTTCTACTCCTAAATTGTTCAATTAGACCCAAGCCCCAAAACAAACAAACCATACAAACCTCCTAAATACAAAGTAGGACCTTGGTACTAACATCTGTTTCACTCGCGACACAGGGGCTGGTGGAGCTCTCTCCCCCTATGGTGGCCTCAGGCTATGCTCTCCACATTTGGCCCCTAACTCTTAGCTGCTATTTAGAAACCTGCTAATTACTCCTTTACCACCTTTTTTGCTGCGCAGACTGAACATTAAGTGTCCTCCGGGGCCTCTATTTTCTGCTTTCCCTTTTCTAAGTGGCTCTGAAAGGTCTGTCAAAGGTTATTTATCTGTCCCCCAGATGTGCTGAATTCCCTGCATGCAGGGCTTCCTTCAGAGAGGACAGCACAACCTGGGGGCTTTGAACATACACAAAACACAAAGTAGTGTAATATGAGGTTTGCACATGCTTATTAAAAATCCCACTTTTTTTTTTTTTTGGCCGACCCACGCAGCACGCGAGATCTTAGATCCCCGATCATGGATCGAACCCGTGCCCCCTGCAGTGGAAGCGCAGAGTCTTAACCACTGGACCGCCAGGGAAGTCCCCCTAAAAATCCCACTTTTGAACTAGTCAATGTTTAAGATCTTCTCATTGAGTGTTTTTTTAAAAGGCCAAATTGGGACTTCCCTGGCGGTCCACTGGGTAAGACTCCGCGCTCCCGATGCAGGGGGCCCGGGTTCGATCCCTGGTCGGGGAGCTAGATCCCGCATGAATGCCGCAACTAAGAGTCTGCATGCCGCAACTAAAGATCCCGCATGCTGCACTAAGACCCAGCGCAGACAAAAATAAAAACAAACATACAAATAAATAAAAAGGCCAAATTACCAATTCCTATGTGTGGTAGGGGGAGAGGCCAGGGATGGCCGCAGCCTTATGGTTTCTGTCTATCACAGACGCCTCCCAGCGGTGCAGGAGAGCCAGCTGGCCCTGGATTATCAGCATCTCTTCCAAACCCAGTGTTCACTGTCGCCACATTGGTAGCTTGAAATCGGTCATGGTGGGAGTTTTTACACCATGGAAAATGACAAACACTACAAATCAGGGCACCCTCCACCCTCAGAGCCAGTTGTTAAACATCTGCCAGCATATCACGCTTGTAACTCATCCCTCCCATCATTCATTTAAAAGAAACATTTATTGAGCATACAATCTACTTCATTAGACACTGGAACCCAAAGATGAGTTGAATAAGCTCGTATTATAGAAAAAAAGCAATGCAAACGCCACACAAAAACCACAATAATAACAGTTAAGTTACTGTGTCCAGCACTGCCCTAAGTCTCTGCATATGCAAACTCACTTAATCCTTAAGACAACAGTGTGGATCCAGAACCATTATCTTATCTTTTCCTTTTCACAGATTTGGAAACTGAGCCTCTTCCTCACCCCTGGAGCCCAGGGGTTTTCTACTGTCCCGTGAAAAGGCCCGAGTGTCACCCAGGTGCAAAAAACTCAGAGAAAGGCTCCACCAGAGCTCAGACTCAAAAGCGAATGATTTTATGGAGGCCTTGTGCCAGGAAGGGTTCTTGGAAGTGACAAAGATTATGTAAGTTCTGAGGAAGGTTCCAGAGACCCCAGGAAAGGCACTGGAGTGACAGTTCAGGCCAGCCTGAGAAGACGGGGTGTTTGCAATACAACAGGCCCCTTGTCACAAAGCCCCCTTCTCCTGGCTCACTTTGTCAAGCCAGGGAAACCCCTTCCAATTCTGGAGGAGAGAAAAGGAAGAGGCACAGTATGCAATTAGGAGAGAACAAACGCGTCCTTGGATTCTCACAGCTGTACAACTGGGGGGAAAACCCAAGCCTTAAAGCGTGCAGAACCTGGGGGTCGCCAGAGCAAACACCCCGAAGGTCTCTGCTCACCCCTGTAAGGGTAACTGCAAGAAACAGGGCCCGTATCAGCACCGGGCAGCAAGGGGCCATATTTCCCAAGCAGTCATGGTGGTGGCGGCAGCTGGTTTTCCTGCTGGGTTCCCGGTTGGAAATTCTGGAGGGAAATGCTTTCTGCCTTTAAAGCATCCAAAGAAAGAAACTGCAATTAGCGAATAACAAAAATCACACTTCTTAATGCTACTTCGTAAGATGAAAATAGCTATATCCTGCAAACAATCAGACAGTAGGCCGGGCCTTTCCTTAGGATACTAAGGAGAGACAGAAAACCAAATCCACTCCCGCCTTTCCCTCCTTCCTCCTGCCTTGCGGGTTTTTTTTTTTTTTTTTTTTTGCCTAGGGAATGAGTCAAGTCAGTCAACAACTATTTATGGAGCAACCACAGGATTGCAGAGTTTGGGAGGAGATGTGGGCTGCTGGAAGAAGCCCAGGATAGCTCTCACTTGAGACAGTAAAAGGAAATGTCAATCCTCAGGCCAGGTCTAAACAGAGCAGTAAAGAACTGACTGCCACCCTGGGTGGGTTTATTCTGGACCAATCATTCCCTTCTGGCTGAGGGGCCTCTGAGATTGTAAGGCCAAATGGGTGGATCCGCCATGATCATGCACATTTTTGGAAAAATACATGCACAATGCTCACAATCTTGATGGTTCTGGGGTGGGGACTGGCGGCTGGCTGAGATGCTCTTCTTTCTCCCAACTCCCAAAGGGCCCCACAGCAATCAACATTAAACAAATGTTGTCAGATGTCCATGATTTTCTCCTCTGCAAATGTAAACGTGTATGCGCTAGAGGGGAGAGGCTAGGAAAATCTAGGGCCGATAGAAAAGGCCTTCTGGGGGCCTGGCCCTCTCGAGTTTGGAAACTGGGTCGCATTTACTTGGCTCTAGAGCCTCGCTACTCAAAGCGTGCTCCTCAGACCAGCATCATCACCACCATCTGCATTATGTTAGAAATGCAGAGTCTCAGGCACCACCTCAGACCTGTGGGAGCAGAAGCTGCATGAAACCAACAAGCTCCTCAGGTGATTCCCACGCATGTGCAAGGCTGAAAGGCAACAACCAGATAACCATGCAGCTGTTATTAAACGCCGCAGATCCCCCAAAGTCACATTTGGGGAACACCTGTCCTCCATACTGCAGGGGGCCAGTTAGCAGGCTCCCTAGATTTTCTGCTCACAAAAAGCAAATATCAGGAAGGCCTAAAGATCTGTAATGATATTATGACTACTGATTTAAAAATAAGCCACCTGGAAGGTTCCAGGTCAATTACACATTTGTTTAATCAAGATTGGAAGATACCTTTCTTGGAGCCGAACAGAACCGAACGCAGCCCACAAGGCGCCCTCACACTTCTGCATTACACTCGACTAACAGTGCATGCTGGCCTAGAGTCTCTTCTTTTTTTAAATATCCAAGTATGTTTGAATAACCTGTATGGTTACAATTAGGGTCAGTGCATCTGGGGAAGTCACCGCAAACCCCCGCACATAAATATGGTGATTTTAATAACAAATAACACATTTGGAGACTGGAATATAAGTATGCAGGCAGAGGGAGCCACTGAAGATTGCTAATTTGCATGTTCACAAAGGAATAGAATCCAGCTGCAACATTAACACTTCATTCTACAGAGCCATAGGCTTCACGAACAGCCTCACCATCTGAAGCCCATTTCCAACCCCTCACGATTTTGCCTAAAACTCAACTTTAGCTGCCTGAGAAGGAGACTGGATGTTATTTTATTTTATGCGAATCCTGAAACAGTGCCCCAAAAAATCCATTTGTTTAAGTTTTGTAAGTTAAGTCCAAAAATCTGAATAGATTTGATCAGATTTCTCAAAATACCCGCCTTGGCACAGAAAGAAAAATGGTCTAATTGGAAGAGATTTCTTCTAATAAGGCACGGGAATTTTAGGACTAGGTTCTAGCTTAGCTGTTGCTTTCCGGCCTCCTAGACTTGTTTTCAGTGTAAAACAAGCCTTTAAGAAGATAAATCTTCTGAAATAGGATGTGTAAGAATGAATGTGGGTGTGTAGGAGGGAGAGGCTACTAATACTAGTGGTCATATTGCTATACTACAGTCATATACGACTTATACTATGATATATGTAATACATAACATACTATAATAACAACAGGTAGGGTGCGAATTTGGCCATCTTTGGGGAAACAAGGTCCTGGGAGGCTTTGTTTATCAGTCTATTAAGTTCAATATGGAGTCTATTGAACCACTCACAGCATGTGTACTTGCTCAAATATCAAAAAGACAGTAGGGGCCTCCTGGGACTTCCCTGGTGGTCCAATGGTTAAGACTCCATGCTCCCAATGCAGGAGGCCAGGGTTCCATCCCTGGTCAGGGAACTAGATCCCGCATGCTGCAAGTAAGATCCCGCATGTGCCACAACTAAAATCCTGCGTGCTACAACTAAGACCCGGTGCACCCAAGTAAATAAATATTTTAAAAGAAAAAAAAAAGACAGAAGGGGCCTCCTGTCTGGATGTAAACCCAGTGGGGCAATTAAACAGAACTTGGTAAGAGCATAGTCAATTAATTGTCTCAGTTATGAAGGAAATAACTACAAAGCCCTCCCACTCAAATGGCATATATCTCATTGAAAGCTGTTTACAGAGAATGGTGGAAAGCCAAGGCCTATGGTGACAACAGCCATAGGCCAACGTTCTGGTCCTACAAATCCTACAGTCTGGAAGAAGGAAGGTTGTTTTTCATCCCCATACACCAAGCAGATGTGGGTCAAACCCTCCTTGGGGTGCATGTATCAGATCATGACTAGACGGCATGATTTCATGAGATAAGGAAAAAAAAAAAAGTCTTGAGAGTTAAATGCTGAGGAGTCCTTAGGATTGCAATTCTGCTGAAGCTTTGGCCCATCTGTTCTTAATAAATGCCAGTGGCAATATCCGTGAATGCACTTGTCGGAGGGGCTACTTCCTTTCCTCTTCCCTCTGCCCTGTCAGGCGATGGCCAGATGTGGAAATCAGGAGAACCGGGTAGAAAGTGTGGCCCTGCCAGGGGCAAATCCATCACCTCGATAAGCCTCAGCTCATCGCCTGTGAAATAGGAGTGATTATAGCAGCTGCACTTAATTCTTAGAACTATTCTGAGGATCAAATGAGACAATGGATGTGAGTCCTTAGGTACGTCAATCAGCCAGGAACCCGAGCACCTATGACATAATCTGGAACATCCGTGGGCGAGGTTGGGAGTGTTGGGGGTGAGCTTCGTTCTTCAATGTCAGAAAAGGCATGTGACACTCCTCATAGTACCTCACCCTCCCAGGCCCCCAGACAAGCTTGCCTTTAAATTTTAGCACATTTAGAATTCATTAAGCAATTAAATCCAGTTTTGATCTAATTGAGTTTCCTCTGAGGGCAGCTTAAGGTTCCTCTAAGCCTGAGAAGCTTATGAGTAATTGGAAGCTGGAACTCCACCCCACTCACTTGTGTTGAGAAGCCCATCACCCATTTTCTTCTACCGCGAGACTTAAGCTCTCTGGAGGCCAGAGCCAGGCCAGCCTCCCTGACTAGTGGCAGCACAAATAACACCACTGCATCAAGTCAGCAGCGGGGATGGTCCTGCCCTGAGCCACTGGTCAGAAGGAATGCCGGCTGCCTCTCAGATGGAGACCTTCCTGGGGAAGAAAGGCTGGCCGGTCACTGGAGAACCAGGGCCAGCGCCGCTCTGCCCCCGAGGGGCATGGCTGCCCTCTATCAGAGTCCCTCTGACAAACCCCTTTCAGTGTATGACAGTCGCTGGTTCACTTTAAAGAGGCCCCCCCGGACCTGATCCTGGAGCTCCAAGATTCCCCATTGTGGTTTCTGGCTGCCCATCCGGGGCTCCTTATTAGCACTGTGTCCAGCCGGGAGCCTCTTCAGCTACTCACTCTATCTAAGATGGCAGAGGGAGTGGTGACCGAGGCCCTCGATTCCCAGGAGTCCCCTAGATCCCATGCTCCTGAGCCAGTCCTGGGCCACAGGCAGCTTCGGTCCTTTGCATTGTGGGAACCCAACACTGACCCACCGATGACGCCAATCTTCCCAGATCAGGGAGTTCAGCGCAGATTCCAGGGACTCTCCCTCCCGAGGCTCCACGGTGGCCAGGCACGCCTGGCATTTTGGAGAGGAGCCTCCTTTGCCCCAGCATCTGCCTTGATGCCCCATCCTGGAGTCTGTCCCGCTCTCCAGCAGCGTGCCATGTCCACCTTGGGAACTCCATGGCAACCACGTTTTTGAGGACAGTGGTGACCTCCATTAGCTCAACCTCTACCTTCATCTGGCCCTTGAGCAGCATCTGACTCGTGATCCCTCCCTCTTCCTTCACATACTCCCCTCCTTGGCTCAGGGACCCCGGACCCTGCAGGCTCTCCTAGCTCTTCGGCTGCTCTCCTCAGTTTCCCTTGTCAATTCTTGCTGTGAAAGCTGCAGTGCCAGGGGTCAGCCCTTCACCTTCTTCTCAGCCCTCATCCCCCAGGGATCTCCTGTCTGGGTACCAGCAGTGTGCCAATGATTCTAAGGTCTCTCTCTCTCTAACCCAGACCTTTTCCCTGAAATCAATTACCCTACTGCCCATCAGTATTCTCACTGGATGTCCCAACAGCAGCTCATAGGCAACACGTCCTAAACGGAGCTCCGGGTGATTTCCTCCCCATATCTGCTCGTCCCACAGTCTTTCCCATTTCAGTTAATGGCACTTCCATCCTTCCTGTCATTTAGGAGATACCCCTGACTCTTTTCTTCTTCTTATACCCTTATCAGCAAATTCTGCCGTTTCCCCTTTATTTATTTTAAAAAATTTATTTATTTGGCTGTGTTGGGTCTTAGTTGCGGCATGCGGGATCTTTCATTGCAGTGTGCAGGCGTCTCTCTACTTGTGGCACACAGGCTCTAGAGCACACGGACTCAGTAACTGTGGCGCACGGGTTTAGTTGCCCCATGGCATGTGGGATCTTAGTTCCCCGACCAGAAATCGAACCCATGTCCCCTGCATTGGAAGGCAGACTCTTAACCACTGGACCACCAGCGAAGTCCCCCACCTTCAGTCTTTACTGAAAAGTCACCCCCCAGTGAGGCCTTCAATAAACAGTTGTTAAGCGAGTGAATGAACAAATGAACTGGCGGTTTTGCCCTGAACCCTCCCTGAGGGGCTGGGACGCCACAAGTTTGCCTTGTCCCCGTTAGTTCTTTCCCTGGGGCTGGATGCGGAACCCTCTGCCCATGGCATCTCGCACCTCTAGGGGTGCTGTTCCCACTGTGGTCCATGACTGGCAGGGGATGGGGTCTGTCTCTGAAGGCCAACTCCGCTGGCCTGTCCCTCCCTGAGAACGGGGATTGTGCACCTTGTGCGTCCTAACATGTATATTTGGCTCACCTGGTGCAGGGCACGTAGAGTGGGTGGCTCAACGTGTATCTCCGGAATGAACGGGTGAACCAAATACTGCCTCACATTTCATGGAACAAGAATCCTGCCTCTTTGGCCAGGGAGCTCTCCTTTCCCCACCCCACACCCCTGCCAGCTCCCCTTGGTCTGGCTCCCTCCCTTTCCTTGCTACGCTTCCCACACCTCTTCCGTTTAGACACAGACAATGGTTTCACAGGAGAAATGGGTTACATCTCTCTACTCAAACAACTGAGTCCCTGTGAATAACGTGTAAGCACAGCGTCCCCGAGTACAGTGCCCATGCTTGCCCCCTTCATCCCTTTCTACTCAAATCTGGCGCAGAGGTGGACACTGTGTCACAAACGCCTCATCGCAGGATACAAAATGGCCCTTGAGGAACTCAAAACGAGGCGTGGAAGTCCCATGTGAGCTACTGAAAAGCCTCCATTCAGCTTCACCATTCCTGGCAATGAGCTACAAACGCTCAGTCTTCCGTACCCACCTCTGGGTGATAGCTGGCTTCAATGTCCCCTCCATCAAAACACGAAGAGAGAGCAAGGGGATCTCAAGCACTTCCTGATCCCAAGGAGTAGCCATCATGATTTATAGAATGAGTTCTTTTGCAATAGTATGCCAATTTTACAGGAGCTGAATGCGTACCATTTTGCCCACGTTGACCAAGATACATGAGGTTCAACTAGAAGCCAACTCAAGTTACTTAGTTTTGAATAACTACTATGTGCTGATACTTGGCTGCACCGAGGTCTGGAAGAACTGCAGGAGGCTTTACCTTGAAAGGTCTGTCATCTAAGTGGAGAAAGAAAAACATGCCCTTTCATTCAAGAGCTTTTAAAAAAAAAAAAGTGCAGCAGCATACCAGGGAAGTCCGAGACAAAATAGCTGTTTCTAAGAATAGGGAGGCTGAGAAAGAGGGAGATAGAGGTGTCGGGGGAGAGTTCTTGAAGGAGACAGAAAACTAGAGATTTTCAAAGAGGAGAAATGGCAGGAAGCAAACAGCCCGGGGACAAGGCTTCACGCTTGCTATCCACAAACTGTGACATGGAGCCCATTCAAGAAGGAGGACACAGAGCTGAGGGCAGCTTCTGAGGTCCAGAGACACGGGGTTGGGCTTTGTATTGTTATAATAGTGTGGTCAGGCTTGGAGGAGAAAGTTAAGCTGACAAAACCTCAAGGACCAAGTGTAGAACCATTCTTTCAGGCATCCTGCAGGAACAGAAGGGAACGAAATTCTTATGTGTTCACAAATGGACAAGTGTGGATCTGGCCGGCTGTTGGCATTTTACTGGACTTGCGCTTTATGTGACATGGGTTCTATGTTGGCAGCTGGCAGGTGGCAGCTGGCAGTATGGGGGTAGTAGGAATGCCCCAGGGAAGCCAGCAGCCATGAGGTTTCCAAACCTCAAGGTGCCTACGGAAGAACTATGGGATCATAAGTGTCAGAGATGGAAAAGAGCTGTTGGGGGGACTTCCCTATGGTCCAGTGGGTAAGACTCCACGCTTCCACTGCAGGGGACACAGGTTCGATCCCTGGTCGGGGAACAAAGACCCCACATGCCTTGCGGCACGGCCAAAAAAATAATAATAATAAAAATAAATAAATAAACATTTTAAAAAGGAAAAGACCTGCTGGAGGACATCTAAGTCTCCCTCCCTCTGGGGTCCTGCAGGTAAATGTTTGGTTTGGTTTGAAGTGATCCAGATAGTGGAAGACGTTCTCATCAGTTTCTTCAAGCTACATGTTTTTAGAATCTGGGTAATTAAAAAACTTCCCTGGCCATAAAAAAGAAAGAAAGCGAAAAGAAACCTGAAAGGAATATTTATGGGGAAATAGAAACAAACTATTCCTAGACCTATGTAGCTGTCCAGCTTCTAAATCATAGGAGAGTTTAGTTAAAATACTAAAAATAAACAGTGGCTGTATTTAACTTTTTTTTAATGTTTCTAAGGGAGCCAATAAAATAAAAATATACTTGGGGCCTGAATTATCTCACACAAACAAGGACTGTTTAAAAACACATGCAGTCCCCCAGGCCAAAGAATGGGAAGAACACCTTCCTTACTGCTTCCCCATCCTTAAGGCACGATCTATGCGTCAGTCAACAAACTTCCACTGAGCGCTATCATGCAGGAAGCACTGAGGACAGGGCACTTGCAGAGTCAAGTGAGAAAACCCTAGTGTTCGAACTCTGTTCCCACACTGAAAAAGAAAAACCAAAAAAATGCTGAGCTCCAAAAGACATGCTGTGAAAAATGTTGAAAAGGAAGACAAACCCTTTAAATGGGTGACCTTGGGTGTGCCCTTCCCAATCAAGTTAAATGTCGCTGCTCTGAGAACTTGTACTTTCTGATTTCCTGATTCTGCAGAATCCAAAGCTAGCATAACGAATTTAAACCCTCCAGCTTCCTTCCTTTCTCTATTTCCTTAAAAACAAAAACAAAAGCCACAGATTTAATATTTCCATTAAAATACAAGTTAACAAAAAGCATCACACATGTTTACTGATACCATGGTTTAGGGAAAAGAAATACATTTCTCTCTCTCTTTTTTCCTTTTGCTGAAAGATTACCTTTTCAAATTTCAGTAAGACACTAAATTCTGCCCCCACGTAATTTAGTCCATAAGTATATGCACTATTTTAGGCAATTTATCGTTTTAATTGTCTGTGCGCGTTTCTGCTATCTCTTGCTTATAAAATGGTGACTGTTAGAATCAGGAGAGAAATTCCCACATCAGCCCTCTTAGTCGCACTCCGGTTTTCCCATCCACACCTTCTGGGATGATAGCTTAGTTTATTAAGATCCTAAATCTCCATTGCAGTCCTCAGGCTTCCTCTCCTTTGTATTCACCGCAGCCTTGTGAGGGAGGGACTCATCTCCATTGTGCAGAAGAGGAAAGGGAGGCTCCCAGAGCCACCCATGCAGTGCGGTGGCCACTGGCCACAAGCGGCTTCAGCGCACATGGAATGATGGTGCAGCACATGTAAAACACATGCCAAAAACTCAATATGGAAGAACATAAAGCACCTTGGGAATAACTTTTTATATTGAGTACATGTTGAAATGATAATATTGTTGATAAATTGGGTTAAATAAAATACATCATTAAAATTAATTTACTTGTTTCCTTTTAATTCTTTTTCTTTTTCTGGCCGCACCGCACAGCATGCCGAACCTCCCCAACCAGGGATCGAACCCGTGCCCCCTGCAGTGGAAACATGGAGTCTTAACCACTGGACCACCAGGGAAGTCCCTTTTTCTTAAATGTGGTTACTAGAAATTTTAAAATTACCCCTAGGGCTCACACTACATTTTTACTGAGCGGTGTTGCCCTAGAGGGCTTGGTGCAAAGTCATCCACTGGACCAGGGGCAAACCTGGGCTAGATCTATTGTTCCTACTGCGTTTGGGAGGCATAGAGTTTCCCAGGGCTTGAGGAATTGGGGAGGGCCTCGCACACAGGTGGGAAATGGTCTGCACTGTGCCCAGGAAGGAGGGGAAGGATGCCGCCTGTCTGCGTCCAAGGCAGGGCAGGGCTCCAACCCTCACAGCAGCAGTGGGGAGAGGGTACGAGGAGCCCGGAGAGGGCGGGCCCTGACCATCTGCCCGGGGAGGAGCCTGCACAGGGGTGGCAGGGGGACCTCAGCCTGGCGGCTGGATCCAGCAAAGGAGGTGAGGTGCACGCACCTCCAAACTAGGCACCCGCTATGGACCCAACTCCTGTCCCTTCCTTCCATCCCTTTTTGACACAGTAGCTGGAGAATTATTTTGAAATTTATATTGATGATGAAGTCACACCCCCCTACTTAAAATCCTCCAATCAATACCTCTGCACACGGAGTAAAATCCAACCGCTACACTTTGGTCTGGCCTCTGCCCTCCTCTCTGATTCCGTCTCCCACTTCCCACCCCGTGGCCTTTTCAACAGTACACCCTCACCTGGATCTCCCTGTCACTCTCATCACCTCAACAGCGATACCTCAACAGCCCTCCTGTCCACCAATCGGAAGGAGCTCCTCCAACCCTACATGCCGCCCTGTTTTAGTTCTCTGCCCAGCACATCATTACTGGCGGTGTTTCATCTGTCTCCCCCAGTAGAATGTGATGCCCCTGAGGGCAGAAAGCCAGCCTGTCTCAGATCCTAGAACAGGGACTGGCTCTAGAAGGCAACCCATAAATTAGCGCTGAATGAAGTAGGAGTGAGTCGTAGCCCCCGGCAGTGCGTGACGGCCGAGTTCCTACTACGTATACGTGCGACGCACTTGGTAAAATACTGTGTTCAATCCCCCACCCTGGGAGCTGCCATCATCTGAACGTCAGAGGCGATGGGAGAGTCCAGGTCAGACGTGCCTCGTGAGGGCTGAGGTTCAGACCCAGACTTGCCTCCAAAGCACCCTCCGCCCACCGTCCGTGCTCCCGCTGCCTCCGCCCCTTCTCCTCCGACACCCCCTTGCAGGACACAAAGGGCCAGGAGGGGGGTCATTTGTGTGCTGGCCTTTCTTCCCCACAGGCTTATGGACTCTCTGTGAATAGGGCCAATGTCCTACAAAGGAATCTCCACGCCCTGCCCGCTGCCACTGCGCAGAACTGTTCTCGGTATACGGCAGGAACCCAATAGTCATTGGCTGCTGGAACAAGCGACTGAGTGGAGAAGGAGAGCCCTTCCCGACGTTGACCCCGAAGGCAAAGAGCCTGTCATCTGCCACGCCCCCTCCATCTGGCCTTCCCCCATCCCCTTCTTCCCCAATCACTTTCCTCTCGCTCCTTCTCTTTCGGTCAAGTAGGCCCAGACCGCTTAGGCTTTTCATCACTTCGCATCACCCCTACTTGTGTCCTCTGTACGCGAAAAGCCCAGAGTCTCCGTAACTCCCCCTCCTTATGCCTCACATTCTTATCCGCCCCTCCCCCACCTGGCTCAGAGTCCTCCCAGGGCCCCCAGGGAGGCCCCTCGATCGGGCACCCTCCCTCCTCCCCCATTATCCGCAGCTCGCCCCTCTCCCCCTGGACTGTTTACACAGCTGCAGAATGAAGGGGACGCTCATTTCTCCCCTCCCCAAACCCAGGGTTAATATATGTATATTTCCGGCTCCCCACAACCTGGGGCAATGGAACTGCTACTCCAGCCCAGTCTCCCGTAAATAGTCCGTCCGCTGATAATGGCTCTTTCTGGGGATTGGAAAAGCGTGCTGAACCGCTTACAGTAAATGAGCTCGTGGACGCCCACGCAGGCTGCCTTTCCGCGGCCCACGACCCGAGCAGCTGTTCTGCACCATCTGAGTCCCATAAAATAAGCGACGGAAAGGTAGGCACACCGTAGACCTCCAGGTGACCAGGGGTCCGGCCAGGGACAATCGCAGTGGGCATCCTTGCTTGAGTATCATAGAATCCAAGGCTCGACCAAGTTGCCGGCAAGTTGCAGGAAAACAGAAAAAGTCCCCACTAGACGAGCTGTTCAAATATCTTAGAACTAAACTAAGTAAACTAACTAACTAAAGGCCTGGAAAGTATTTTGGACCTCTCCAATCCTAAGAGGTGCCCCAGATGATTACCTCCTTGACCATACTCCAGGCCAGGCGGGAAACTCAAACCAGACACATCTCGAAAGCAACCCCCATTAACCTCTGTAGTAATGGAGGTCTCCCACACTAATGTGGATTACATGAGATCAAAGTACAAATAGAAAAACCTCAAGATAGTGACTTGAGGTCTGAAGAATCCAATTCCTGTAATTCCTGGAAAGCCATGGAACTTTCGAGACTTCTGTCTCTGAAGAAGGATTCTTACTTGGCATTCTGACTTTCTCCAAGGAACTAGTCTGGGGCTCGTTACTACCTCCTGTGTTCCCACTTCCCCGGGCCTGACACATTCTCAGAGGAATAAATACATACAACCTCCCCTACCCCATCCCAGGTCTTAGTACTGCAGGAACCAAAGGTCACTTTCCTCCTCCACTCATGGAATAAAAAGATTCCTTTTCAAGAGATGACCTAACTTGTCTGATGGGGTGGCCCCAGCCAGAAACCTGACAAATCAGCTTTTTCTTGAAATATTCACTTTTACACTCTGGGCTTCAGGGACAAAGCAGCACGTTTACACGTTTATCCCATCCAGAAGCCTCCGCTACACACCTAGGAGAGGAGCCCCGGGAGTCTGACCCCAGCCAGGGGCCCCTCTGCAGGGAAACCTGAGGATGACAGGCCTGATTCTGTCTGTGATGTCTTCATGGGGTCCAGGACAACCATGACAACCCAAGTCAGTTCAGAGCAGAGGATGGAGCCTGAAAAAAAAAAATCTACTTGTACTCAGAGTGCCACGGGGACTAAAATACTTGCTGATACAGACAGGGCACAAGCTGTGGAATCACTATAGGGTTGCTAAAGCCATCTTGGCCGATCTGCAAGGTGGCCAAGTTTTTTTATCATCGCCAAAACGGTGCATGATTTGCCCTTGCACTTGAGATCCTAATGCCTAGGCTAGTGGAGAGCCTCACAGGTACACATCTTCTCACTGACCTTCACAAGGTTCTGGGTTACAGGTAGTGCATCAGTTCTGTGTACAGATGAGGGAATGGGCCCATGGTCACACCACAGTGACTCCAGGGACATGGGTCTGCCCCTTAGGAACTACACTCCCGGGCATCTCCATAGCGGGAATGACAAACCAATCCTGTCACCAGGGCTGAGTTTTGCTTTGTAGGATAAGGAAAATGCTTGGGGGAGAACAAGGGAAGACGGACAGAATCTGTAATTAAATTAAACTCATAATATCTAAGTGCTTTGGATTAATATTGGTGTGTTATTTCAACTTAGTGTGGACCCAGGCCTAAACTAAGGGAAAATGAAAACAACTTTGACAGCCATTTCCTTGCTTTCTTTCTCCACCCAAGAGGCACCAGTGGTTAACAGTATGGTGGCAACAAGTGGGTCAAAGGTCAGCCCCTCAGCCAGAGCCGGTTTCCATGGAGATGGGGCCTATTCATCCAGCACACAGAGCCTCTTCACAGCCACTTACACACAATTGAGCTATTACTGAGAGCCCAGGAGAGCTGTGTCTGGAGCACAGTGCACTAGACAGGGCAGGGTTTAATGGAGCTGATTAAATGGTAGTTGGGGAATTATCCCAGAGCAGGATTTGGGAATGTCCTTCAGAAGCAAGTTAAATCTCCAAGCCTGATCCCATTCCCAACACCCGTCCCTTGTACTGGGATAATGCCAGTGTTCATGCACTACTGCTCACCTCACTTTTCTTCCCACGTGTCCAAAGTTGAGGACAAACCCTCGTTCTGAGATTCCCAGACCTTTAGCATCTTCTTCATTTGCTCAGCATCGCTGTATTTTTGTGATTTAGAAAGATATCAACCCAAAGGCAAAGAAGGAAAATTTAAGTAGGTGATCCACTTCGAGCATAAAATAAATTCCAGTGGATAGATGTGGTTCAAATCCAGTACCTCTTAGAGGTGAGAAATCCTTGGCATTTGTTTGGGAATTCTTGAAATCCCGGGTTTTTTTTTTTTTCTGAAAGAATGGGGGCAGCATTCCTTCACAAAATGCACTGCCATCTGTAATTTATCAGACGTAGATTCTACCAAAACTCCCACAGCCTTTCAATAAGAGTGGAACAATAGAGGTGAAAAGTAAAATGACTAAATAAAAAGCCCTATGAAAAAAATTATTCTCTCACACAAAAACTTTAGATGAATGCTTTATATATAACCATCCAAATCTGGAAACAATCCAAATGTCTTTTGACAGGTGAATGGATCAGCAAGTACCGGCTTATCCATACAATGGAATACTACTTAGTAATGAAAAGGAAACACTGATGCAGGCAGTGACAAGAATAAATCTCAAATGCATTCTACTAAGCGAATGAAGCCAGACTCAGAAGGCTACACGCTGTACGAATCCACTTATATGTCATTCTGGAAAAGGCAAAACCATAGGGATGGAGACCAGATCAGTGGTTCCCAGGATTTGGGAGTGATTGCAGGGCAGGGGTTGACTACAAGGGGATGCCCAGGGGAATCTGGTGGTGTTCTTGTTCTATACTGTGACTTTGGTGGTACAGTTTGTCAAAATCCATAGAACTCCACAAAGAGTGAATTTTATACTATGTTAAAAAAAAAATCTCTGAATTAAGTCTTTTAGAGAACAAGTAAGGAAACAGTATACTGACTCTCCAGGCCAGGATAAAACAATAAAGAATCTGCTCTGTTCTCCTAAATTAGACCTGCCAAGATCTAAGTGCAGCATACTCTTTATAATTCCGGTTGCTGTTATCTCCAACAAGGTGAAGGTAAAGAGGAATATATTCAAGAACTGAAGCATATCTGTTTCTGTTTTTTGAGATCTTGCTCTTCCTGAGTATGATTTGGGAAGAAAAAAAATAATAGTGGAGGAGACATTCCTTAATAAGTAGGAGAGAAAATAATGGAAAGAGGATGAAAAGAAAATAGTTATGGTCTCAAGTGGGTTAGTGCCCATATGCTGAACTGGGGTGAACAAACTCAAGGTCTTCGTGCAGAGGGTCACTGTGACCTCACAGAGGTCGGCCAGCCTTAGAAGATGAGACATACACATGTCTACCCAGATCCCTGGAATGGCATCTTCACCAGGACACTCATATCACTGCGGTGGCCCCAGTGGCCAGGACAATATGGCACCCACATGCATACAACAATATGTATAGTCAGTATTTGTTGAGTAATGAGTAAATCTGAGGTAGGAGCTCAGAGAAGAAAGTCTGATTAGAGAGAAAAGGAGAAGAAATACATGGAAAATAACGTGCTGTATAGCACAGGGAACTCTACTCGATTCTCTGTAATGGCCCATATGGGAAAAGAATCTTAAAAAAAAATAGAGTGGACATATGTATATGTATAACTGACTCACTTTGCTATACACCTGAAACTAACACAACACTGTAAATCAACTATACGCCAGTAAAAATTTTTAAAAAAGAAAAAGAAATACATGGAAGATTTACACAGATCATTTAGTCAAGCTGAGTATTAGGAAGTGTGCTGAGAAAGATTTAAAATAACAATTACAGGGCTTCCCTGGTGGCGCAGTGGTTAAGAATCTGCCTGCCAATGCAGGGGACATGGGTTCGAGCCCTGGTCCGGGAAGATCCCACATGCCGTGGAGCAACTAAGCCCGTGTGCCACAACTACTGAGCCTGCGCTCTACAGCCCATGAGCCACAACTACTGAGCCTGTGCACTGCAACTACTGAAGCCCGCGCGCCTAGAACCAGTGCTCCACAACAAGAGAAGCCACCGCAATGAGAAGCCCGTGCACCACAATGAAGAGTAGCCCCCGCTCGCTGCAACTAGAGAAAGCCCATGCACAGCAACGAAGACCCAACGCAGCCAAAAATAAATAAATAAATAAAAAGGTAATAAAATAAAATAACAATTACAAAACCAAACACGCATAAAGCAAAAAACAAAAACACCACGTAAAATAAACCCCCAAAAGTGAAGACAGAGGCATACAGAGGCCAGAATGAATGGTACGGGAGCCTTAACTCTCTAGCCCTGAGCTACTCAGCCCAGACCTGTGTGCCATGCAGGCTGCTGATCCGGGAGGTTCCCTGGGCAGACCTGGAGGGAACACAGTGAAGATCCTAAAGCATCTCAACAGGGCGAACATTTCCATTGCCTTAAACAACATCCAGGTGCTGTTTACTAACATTAAAACTCACTTCATCTTCACAACAATCATCTGAGGTGGGAGCTGTTAGTCCCATTTTACAGGTGGGAAAACTGAGGCACAAGGAAGCTATCAGACTAGCCCAGGGTGGGATCTGAATCTACCCTGACCCGAGGGTCTGCACGTATAACCCCTACCCTATTGGAAAAATGGGATAAACCCATGAAGACAGAGGTTCACAGAGATAAAGCCCTACACTCACAGATATTCCACTGCTAAGGGTAGGAAGGGCACGGAAGGGCAATTATGGCTGAACTGACAGCTACACATACGACAATAACTTTGGCGGAGTCAATCCTGCCCTGTGGTGCCCCAAAAAGGAGGCCGCTTCACTGTCTGATGCTCCCCACCAGCGCCCAGGGAATGGTGTTCTGGTCCGGAGCAGAGCGGCTGCCCAAGGACATTCAAAACTATGTTGTCCGGAGAGAGTCAGTGAAGAGAAGACAACAGACGTCTGTCTTCTGAATGTGAAAGGCTGTCACGTGGACAAGGAGGAATTCCGCTGGCTCTGCTCCGCCCCTATCACTGCAGGTGTCCAGGCAGAGACCAGACAACAAATTGTTGCACCAGATAGCCCTCTGATCTCAGCCCATGATGAATTATTCTCAGACGCAAAGTGATCCTCAGGTCTCCGAGAGCAAGTGAGGAGTGGAAAAGCCCCGTTCCAAACTCGAAGAAATGCAAACCAAGCTGCTGGGAGGAAGCAGCAGACAGCGGAGGAGAGGTGTCGTGTGTGGCTGGGTCGGGGATGCAACCTTGCAGTCCAGGGCATCTAGACACCCCATTTCCCAAGGGCGGGCAACCGGCAGAGCTCATGGCAGGGGCGTTCTTCCTGACGGCTTATCCACCTCGTCCATCAGCAAGTGTCCTTCCTGCGTTGTATCGACAGTAACTGCTGACAAGCTGTCCAGCTTCCTAGCAAATGTGCACGAAGCTTATTACCAGAGAAGCAATCGAAGCTTAGCGCCTGAGAAGCAGCGTTTGTTTGCTACCAAACCTGGAGGTGAAGCTTTGGTTTTCCTTGAGGCCTAAACACTGTAAAAATCTCCAAGAAACTATTTAGAGCATTTAGGAACTGGCGGGACTTCTTATGCCTCAGCAAATTAATCCTCTTTCTGTTTTGTATTATGATGAACAGTTGCTATTATCAAGATGTATTTCCAAAGAAATGGTTGCGAGCTCTCTATGCTTCAATAATGATTATTTTTTCCATCTTAAAATATGTTTTCTACCAATAAGAGCCAAAATTATGCTTGGACACATCTCTTAAGATAATTTACTGGATTAAATTTGTGTGTTTCAAAGGATTTTCAGTACACCGTATAATGTGTTGGGGAACATTTATATGCTCTTCCCCCCAAGATAGAGCATTAATCCTGAGAGAACCAAGATTTCAAAAGGCAAGGGATCTATCCAAGCTTAGACTAAGTTTTGGAAAGTTTAAGACATTTGCTCCTAACAGCAAATTAAAAGGTGATATCCACCCGCCCCCCTCAGGCTTTTTTTCTGGCGACACAATCAAGTCGACTGTATAGGATGTATGGCCTGGGAAAACCAGTAAAAACAGCAACAACAGCAACAACTTGAAGCTATTACATTTTCTTTGTTTTAAAAAAGGACTTGTAATACTACTGATTCTGTCCCACAGAATAGGAGTACCATGTAGGGGTGTAGGAGAAATGGGTACTTTACAGTAGCCCCAGGTATAAACTGGTTGAGTCCACTGTAAGGCAATTTGGCAACATGATGAAGAGCTTCAAAACGCTTCTAACCTTTCACTCCATGAGCCCAGTCTGGGAATCAACACTAGGGTCATAATCCTAAATTTATAAAAATCTTTGCACACAAAAGACATGCACTGGACGCTTGTTTATAAGAGTAAAATACCAGAAAAATCTGAGTTTCTAAAAATAAGGGGAATGGTTAAGTGTGTCAATTGGAGACAAAGCTCGTGATAAAATATGACGTGAAAAAAGCAAGCCACCAAATTCTACCTCAGTACGAAGACACTGGTGTTTGAAAAGAGAAGCAAGTACATAATTTACACACCAGAAGAACGGTCTGGCAGAAACTGGACCAACATATTTAAATGGTTATATTTGGATGACAGGACTCAGGGACATTAAAAAAAAATCTTCCCCCAATCTCCAAATTTTCTTTCATAAACATGCTTCTCTCTCCCTTTCTCTCTCTTCGAGTAGCTCAGTTAACACAAGGAAATATTCCCTCTGTATGTGCTCGCCCACCGTCTGGGGTGAATCTTCCCCATCTCCTTTCAAGAACGTACAGCCATATATAAACAAACATGCACATGTTCATACCTTTCTAATCCTTCCTTCCATCCTCTTCCTTACCCTCTCCCCCTTCTTCCCCCTTCTTCTTATTCTTTTTTTTTTTTTAATTTAAACAGACTTGGTATTATATCACACTTTTTCCAATGGCTCCTCAGTTTCCTTTAAAATAAGGTCCTAATTTCTAAGATTTCTGTGGCCTTGGCAGCCCATGTCAGCCTCTCCTTCATGGCTCACTCTCACTAAATTCAAACCATTCTGCACTCCTCAGGGACCTCAAGTCAAGATGTGTATTTTGAAGGGGACCCCAACCCACTGCTCCCCAACCTTCCTTCAAGGCCCCCTAGGAGGCAGGCTGGACTGCACACTGGCTCTGGCTGCCCTTCCCCAGCATAAGGTCCCTACATGTAAATAGACACCGATTTGTCCCCCCATCCCGCCACTTGAAATGCAGTCCCTCCAAGTACGGGATCCTAACCTTTTAAATAAATAAATAAATCTAAATCATTCACCTACTTCTCTGTAGTTTAAAAAAATGTTACTTCCCTGGTGGCGCAGTGGTTGAGAATCTGCCTGCCAATGCAGGGGACACGGGTTCGAGCCCTGGTCTGGGAGGATCCCACATGCCGCAGAGCAACTAGGCCCGTGAGCCACAACTACTGAGCCTGCGTGTCTGGAGCCTGTGCTCCGCAACAAGAGAGGCCGCGATAGTGAGAGGCCCGCGCATCGTGATGAAGAGTGTCCCCTGCTTGCCACAACTAGAGAAAGCCCTCGCACAGAAACGAAGACGCAACACAGCAAAAATAAATAATAAATAAAAGTTTTTTAAAATGTTACTTTTAGTTATAGAACCAACTACCTATAAATAATACTATTAGCCATATTTTTAAAAGTAGAGAAAATAATTGGAAGTACTAATGGACCCATTACCCATACTGAATAATTTAACATTTTCCCATAGTGATCTCAGAGCTCTCCCGACTTAAAAAAAAAAAAAGAAAAGAAACAAAGTGTTATTGACACACAGCTAGAGTACCCAATCTCAGCCATCCACTTCCCCACCCTCCCCAGAAGTAACTATCGTCCAAACGTGCTGTGTATCATGCCTCTGCATATTTCTACACTCATTACATATATTTTCACAATTTACAGACTCAATTTGGGCGTTTTCCCCAACTTTTTATTTAGAAAAACTCCAAAGTTACAGGAAAACTGTAGGAGAAGAACAATGAAAACCCATTTGCCCTTCAACCAGGTTAATCATTATTAACATGTTCCCAAATTTGCTTTAGGTTTACCTCCCTCCCTATACATGTGTGCGCGTGCGCGCACACACACACACACACACACTTTCATTTTGCTGAGCCTTTTGAAAGTAATATGTAGACATCGTGACACCTTACCCTAAGCACCAGGACACTCTCCTATGTAATCACACTCTCTTGGGAGTTTTAAACCTTCATATAAGTGGCACTACATTGTAGGTATCCTTTAGCAGCTTGTTTTTCCCGATCAACATTAGACTTCTGGAATCTATTCGTGTTAACACTCATATATCTGGTTAACTCACTGTATTCTACCATGTGACTGCATTTAATATATCGATGGCTACATACACTGTTCCAGTTTGTGCTCCTGCATCCGGTGCAGCGATGACTATTCTTGGTCACGTCCCTTGTGCCATGTGTAGGAGATCTGCTGGGTCAGAAGATATGGGCATCTTCAATTTTACTAGATAGTGCCAAATCACTCCTCAAAGTATTATACTAATTTAAGAATCATTTACTAACCAATATCCTTGCCAACACCTGTACTCTCAGACTTTAATTTCTGCCATCTCTTTATTTTAATTAGCATTTCCCTGACCCTGCTTCTTCTTTTAAACGGAAAGTATGGAACACCTTTAACCTCTTCTGAACATTCTATGTCACCATCATGACCCTCCGTTACAAAGCACCTTCCTGCAGTATTACTTCATGTCTTTCCCCTTACCTATATGGCCAGCTGCCACTTTTTTTCTTTTTAAAGATGTTGGGGGGTAGGAGTTTATTAACTAATTAATTTATTTTTGCTGTGTTGGGTCTTTGTTTCTGTGCGAGGGCTTTCTCTAATTGCGGCGAGAGGGGGCCACTCTTCATCGCGGTGCGCGGGCCTCTCACTATCGCGACCTCTCTTGTTGCGGAGCACAGGCTCCAGACGCGCAGGCTCAGTAGTTGTGGCTCATGGGCCTAGTTGCTCCGCGGCATGTGGGATCCTCCCAGACCAGGGCTCGAACCCGTGTCCCCTGCATTAGCAGGCAGATTCTCAACCACTGCGCCACCAGGGAAGCCCCGGTCAGCTGCCAACTTTAATCTGCAGGTGATCAGGCCATCCAGCAACCAAGTGGTGTTCCTAAATCAAGTCAGTAAAATCCTGGCTAAAGGTCCAGGGACCCCGCCTACAGATTAAAGAGCAAGAACTCTAGTAAAGGACAATATGACGAGTTTTTTCAGCGGAACAAGGGCCTATTTTAATTAAATAGTTCCTAGTTCTTGATTTGAATATAGATGTTTGAAATCAGTAGATGTATAGTATCTAGATAAGTAGTATAAACTCTCTACTCTGGGAACTAGTAAAAAATGGACAAGACAGAGGTCAGAAAGCTTTCCATCTCCCCTTAACAGAAAGGTGTGCAGCCCTCCAGCCTGAGTTGCTTAATTGCAGGTGAAAGGAAGCAGCCTCACTTCAGTTACTCAGGAGGGGACAGGGCGGAAGAAGAAGAGATGGGCAGAACACGTGTGATGATGGGAAATACACTCAGCTGCAAGTCAGGCCCGGCTGGTGGTTCCAGCTCATTTTCCTGGTCTATAAAAGGAGATCAACTAGATGGCTTAAAATTTTTGTTCTTTCAACTCAAACGTTTAATGGTTCTACATAAAAGCCTTTGAAAAATTCATTCTACTTTGGTCCTAGCCAAAACTGGAGTTCACAGAGCTGATCCTGGGTCATCAAAAACAAAACAAAAAAAGATTCTATCTTCATTATTTAAGAAGTTAGAAAAGGGTAGGATGCATTTTAGAATATTCCCATCAAAAATGGCTACAGTTACTTTTAGCGTTTTGAAAAGCAAGCATTTATTGTCTGGACAACCAAATTTCTTAAGGGATAAAAAGACATATACACATGAAATTTTTTACCCCATAAATACACAGTGAACACCTCTCAGGGACTCTTCTAGGCATCGGGAGAGAAGAACACCGTATCTGATCCTAAGGAAGGCATGATCTAATGGAGGAGACAAACAAGAAAACAACTGTTTTAATATAAACTGATTGGTGCTATTTAATTGTAGTATAGGCTACTGGGGGGAGAGGTGTACAGAAGTCAATCATGATCAAGAATAGGCAGTTCGCTGGCTTCTCTGGTCCAGTCATTTATGAACATTTACTGCTGAGTGAATATGCCCCTAATGCATCAGCCTGTTCTAAGGTGATGTCAGTGTCTGGAAGGAGTTAGGGCAGGAGATGTCTACACCACGAGTCACGCAATTCACCTACTGAATGAAGATGGTTAGCCTCTGAAGACTTCTGGTGAATCCCCAGCATTCTACAGACAATAGGATCAGTAAGAAGAAGGCAACTGTCTCCCCTTCCCGGGAGAGTCACTGGAATGAAAGCAAGCCAGTGGAACCCCGGCTACTCCTAGAACTGATGCTTTGTGTTCTCATGCAGTACCCTGCTCACACACCTCCTTGCCAGGGCCTCCCCTCACTCCTCCGAGCCTGAGCTGCTCCAGGTGATGTTTCAGTCTACTTTATCAGCTCTGTAAGGACTGGTTTTCCTGTTTGTCTCCCTGCATTACAAGCTCCCACGGGCTGGGACCCTGTCAGATTCTACTTGGCAACCCCAGAAGGTGTTCCGTAATTGTTAAATGGGTGGACGGATGCATGCACACCAGGCATTCTTCTAAGGCAGGCGGGAAGGGAGGGGGTTGATAATATTGGGCTGATTAATTTCACAACATGTATACATTCGCAAAGCAGTGGAAAGCATGGAAAATGTTTGTGGGCTGGTATGTTTGTTTTGATTTGCTTTATTTTCTGAGGCAAAGTGAAGTGGGTAAAATGCACTAAGTGAACATCACTAACCACTCACTGAAAGTTGTTTGGAATCCATCGTTTCCGAAAACTCCAAGCACAGCAGGACGTGAGGTTCCCAGATGGCAAGTGGGCTGTCAGGTCTTCAGAGGCAACGGAAACGGGCCAATTGCATTTTGCACAGTCACATACCTTCTCAGCAGATCCCAACTATGATTTCCGCACCAGTCAAGTAATTCAGGGGCAGGGGCAGGCGTAGATTAAAGGTACCTGGAGCCAGGGTGAGGGGAAGGCTGGGCAGAGAGGGCCCAAACTTGCCCATACTTTGTTAGTCTCCTTTCATCCCTTCTGAATAAAGTCTGCATTCCTTTTCTCAGAGAAGGAAGCCCTACTCCCCACCTAACACAGCGCTGGATGTGATGGACTCGGAGCCCCCCAAGCCAAGCTCCGCAAGGAAGCTGAACCCCGGCCAGTGTTAGCACAGGAGAGAAAGGCAGATTGTCCCCCTGGCCCAGCTCAAATGGTTCATTCTCGTCCTAGGCCTCAAAACCCTAATTTGACCACAAAAACCTGGCCTCTGGTGTTTCTGTTATGAGTATCGGATTCCTTGGGCTGAACTTGGCTGTTCACTGCCTGAACAAATTACATTAACAATACAGAGAAATGTATACAGGGCCTTAAAAACACTGCTGAGCAGGGACCAAAACAAAGACGGTGGTGTCCTAGCAACAAACCTCACCCCCCAGCAGCCTCCGGCCCTGCCAGGGATTGTAAGCCATGGAGCTCCTCTCTTCTCTGCAAACAATTAGGGACAGAGAAGTCACAATTACATATGGGATTTACAGCCAGAGGAGCAATCTATAAATCACGGAGCTCCCACCCCCGGCCATTCCCAGCCACATAATCAGAGCCAGATGTTCACCACAGCTGCTTCAACGTGGGTACACTGCTGTCCAGCTCAACCCCACTCCTCCTCTGAGAACCGGCAGAGGCTCCAGCCAGAGAATCCTGCCAAGCCAGAGGGGGCCTCTGCACCCTGTAGCTGGCCCAACTGTATGAAGAGCTGGGTCGTGTGGGAACTGTTCGTGAGAACCACTGCCGAGGTGCCCGGCGCTCTCACTGGTGAGCACCGTGGCTCCCGGAGCGCCCTGGAACTTTGCACAATTTGCTGACAGTGGCGACAAAAAACAAGCAGCAGCATTAATATTCATGATCACTTGTGAAGTACTGAGCACCCCGTGAGTACTTTATAGGTCCTCCCTCATCGAAGAACACTCTTAAGAGATCAGCCCATTTACAAACCAAGAAACTGAGCCTCAGAGAGGGGCAACATTTTTCTAGAAGGCTCCAGCGCTGGTAAGAAGCAGAGTAGCAACTCCAAGCTGGGTCGGCTTGCAACTGATGCCCCAATACCCTCATTACATTGTGGAGGGATGGAGACTGTGATTCAGGGTGAGGGGCTGGCAGTTCCCAAATTACTCTCTTGACTGTCAAACTTGGAAGAGACTTGTCATTATTTTATTCCTCCAAAGTGGCTGGCGTTTTAAATTTCTGGATTGAACCAAGTCGAACTATTAGGACCTGGGGCCATGGAACAGCAAACTCCCAGTGTGGTAAAAGCTAGGCTATTCAAATATTGCCAAGGTGTTTCTCTTCCCAGGCCTCCTTTTCATGCACGTCTTAATTTTTTAACTTATTAAGAGATACATGCAGTGATATGCACACATCTTAAATGTGCAGCTCAATGAATTTTTACATATGGACAAACCTGTGTCACCACCGCCAGATCAAGATATGGAACATTCTAGAACCCATTCTAGAAGTTTCTCACATGTCCCCTCCCAGTCAATATTCTTCTGCGCCCCCCCCCACAAGGCAGCCACTATTCTAACCTTTATCACCATAGATAGCTTTGCTTGTTTTTGAGCACGTGGAATCACACAGTGTGTCTCTGGTGTAAAGACATGTCTTTTTCACAGTCTGGGTTATTCTCAGCGTCAAACCCGGGCTCCCAATTCAAAACTACCAACAACGAAAACCCGACATTACACAACTAGTCCTGTCCGCTATACCAGCTGTGCAAGACAATTCCATGACACTTGGAATTCCTCTTCCCAGGACCCTGTTCGTGGTGTCTAAGACGCCCTGTCCTCAAGGGGTGGACAAGCCCCTGGCCATTTGTCTTCGAGCACTGCTGGTAACTGAATCTGGTAGTAACAAGCTGTGTTTACCCCACTTGTCACCTTCATCCTTCACCCGCTGACAACCACCATCTTTCACTCATCAGGAAGTGCAGGAGGCCAGGGAGGATGTGGCTGGGGGGGCAGGAAGGTCTGGGCTCTGAGTGCCCTCCAGTTCTGGCTGTCCCTCACACCTCTCACCACCCACTGGGGAAAGAGGAGGCCCGCCCACTTGCCATCCACCGACATGGGCCCCCTGTAGGGTTGGGACTTTCACTTAGAAACCTGGGCAGGAAAGCTATGCGGGGGGTGGGGGGGGTGGGGGGGTGGAGTTGCAAGAAGTTTCCATGGAGATGATGCAAAAAGGCCAGCACAACAGGAAGGGATCCTAAGCAAGGAGCTGGGAGGGGCAGGATTTTCTTTTCTTGGCTTTCTCCCCACCGTCTTGACCTCCCCCTGAAGCACAGAGCTGCTCACCTTAACTCCTTGGCACTGCCCCAATTTCACTTCCCAGGGTGGTTATTTTTAGCTGCTCTGAGCACCTGTTTGTTTCCATGAACGTTTTAAAATTCTCAATCTGTTGTCATATTACGACACAGGATACTTCCAAAGGATCTAATGCTACCAGCCGGAAGTGGCAGATCCTTAGGAATTCATACTCTCATCCAAGCGTTTATGGCTGACACATAAATACAGTGGCCTACCTTCCAAATAAAACTGCGGGGCATGGGATGCCACAAAGGATATTTTTGGGTATAACTTCTAGATGCAAGAAACAACTGAAGAGATGGAAATATGGAATTATAGTATATTCTTTTTTTTTTTTTTTTGGCCACACCACACGGCTTGCGGGATCTTAGTTCCCTGACCAGGGATGGAACCTGGGCCCCCAGCAGTGAAAGCGCAGAGTTCTAACCGCTGGACCACCAGGGGATTCCCTTATAGCATATGCTTGACTTGTAGGCATATGTCTGAGTATCTGTGATGAGGACTGCTAGAAAATTTCAGAACTTAAAATTGACATAGACGCAGGCCACTCCCAAGTTCAGCATTTTGAAGCCCAATGCAGTCTTCCCTCACTGTCGCTCGGGTCCAAAACGGAGCTGGGGCCCATCCCCACACCCCTGGCCCCCCGCACGCAGGGAATTTCACATTCAAGGGATTTCCTGGGCTCCCCAGTCTCGGCCCGTACACCTCTCTTCTGCTTCACCACCTACCTCACCAACTTCCAGGACTCCTCCTGGAATCAAACAGATTCTCTTGTCCTGGGAGATGAGTTTTGTCCTGTTCTAGTCCTGGGGGTTTCTAAATGCCGGTCTATTTTCTAATTCAGTAACTGATACGGGAGAGTCTTCTGACCTTTCCCATGCCTCTCTTGGGACTCCAACAGTGACCCTGAGCACAACAGGCTGAGCGGGGGGGTGGGGGGGGGGGGGGGGGGGGGGTGGGGTGTGGTCCAGAGGAGGAGTGCCCACGCCCAACCTGTGAGTGAGCACATCCTTCCCCAGGGGTTGAAGGTACGGAGGTGCACCTAGCTCCAAACCTTGTGCAAGGCACACGGAAGCAGGTGAGAAAACTCTCAGCGGCGATGGCGGGACAGCTGTATGTGTTTGCAGCCACTTAAAGTAGCATGCACGCTCCTACCTCCAAGCTTTTACTCTTGCTGTTCCCCTGCCCGGCATCCTCTCCTCTCTCTCCCAGCTCAGACTCAGTTCAAAAGGGAACTCCTCGGAAAAAAACATCAAGACCCCAGACTGCAATGAGCCGTCCTTCCTCGGAACCACAGGTCAAACACGTGAACGCTTCCCGAAGCCAGGCAGAGAGTCGTCCTGATAGTAACAGAAGCCACAGTGACTTCCCTGGTGGTCCAGTGGTTAAGACGCCACGCTTCCAAAGCAGGGGGCGTGGGTTCAATCCCTGGTCGGGGAGCTAAGATCCCACAAGCCTCGCAGCCAAAAAAAAAAACCCAGAAGCCACAATAATAATGATCTGGTGCTTCCTATGAGGTAGGTACTGCCGCTGCCCAGACCTCGAGAGAGGTCATGCTCACGGTCATGCCATGGGGCCAGAGTGGGGCCCTGGCTAAGTGGTGTGGCCAGGGTTGAATCTAGCCCTGCTCTCAGCCCCGACACAACATGGCTCTGCTGGAGGGGTGGGCATGGCCCATCAGAGGGGGGCCGCCGACCGTTACCATGCAGGCCCAGCCTTGCTATGGTGCTGATTTTTCAAGAGAAGCTGGAAGTCTGGATTTTTACATGACATTTTCAAACTTTGTAAAATCACTGTTCTAGCCCCAAATCTTGTCTGAAACAGAGCTGGGCCAGTGGGCACAGGCTGTGCCTGCTGTGAACAATGCATCCTACACCTGAACAGGCACAGCCCCGTGGGATCTCTCCTTCCAGGTCTGGAATCCTGATTTCAATGTCTGTGGTTTCAGACAGCCCTTCTTCCCTAATTTACAAGCTAAGTGAGGACAGAGAGCAGGTCTTAGAATTCGTCACGTTTTACGAAATCCTCCACAGCATCTTGCCCTCCTGGTAAGAAGAGGGGAGAGACTTACCTTTACGGAAACGCTACTACATGCCAAAGCTGTTCTAGACCCTTCCATGTATCAGCTCATGCAATCCTCACCTGCTGGGTCGATAATACTGACCTAGCTTATTCTTTTTAAACAAAGGCAGATCGTGAAGGGTTGAGAGGCACTGAGTCTCTTACCTCAAGGCACGGGCACTGACGGCAGCCCCACGCATGCTCCTTCCAGCTCATGAAAGTTGTAAATAACTGTTGATATGCTCTATCTCTTGTGGTTCCAGGAAGGGAAATCAATTCCTTAATTCATGTTTATGTTTACGTAATGTAATGTAATGTTTATGTTTGAGAGGCCTTCGGTAAATAATAAAGCACTTGGACCCCTGGACACCTAAATTCTTAGAGCTCTCAGGGCCATGCTACCTTTGTCACACCCCCATGGAAGGAACAGGCCCTAACAGACAAGGTTAAAGTGTTGGGAACAGCCTGGATGAACCCAGCCCTCTGCGGTCATCTGATGCTCCCTTCGATGGTCTACTGAAAACTCTTCCTCCTCTGGATGAGTCATGGCTGTGTCTCATTATTTACGGTGGGTTTCACTCAGCAAACTGATCGTTTTACCTCTTCTTTTCCAATCTTTATTGTCTCGGCTACTGTGTCAGTGCAACCCCTCTCTCCCTTCCTAGCTCTTCACATTTGTTGTTTACTCAAACAAGAAGGCCTGTCTATCTCGCCTACCCGGTAATGACCGAGAGGCACCGCTAGAGATGCCTGCCAAGGGGAGAAACCGTAGGGCTCAGTGAGAGGCTGCGGCTGTGTGAGGTCCAAGGCCTCCCCATCAGGGCAGGCAGCTCCTGGGAGAAGCTGGAATGGAGATGGCGACACTCAGTGTGTGTGGAGCAGGGATTAGGCAGGAGGGGGGACCTCTCAGGAGGCAGGGGAGAGGCAGAGCTGAGGTCACTAGAATGACCCAGCAATGGTCCTATTGCGGGGAGTGTCCCCCACAGAGCCTGACACAGGGCTGGGACCCAAGAAGTACTGCTGTCCTGTCCCCAGGGACACAACCTAGGACAGGTCCTTCTAGATCCTCTCCTTCTCCAGGATTTTAGGTACATGGAGATCGAAATGCCTTTTTTCTTACCAAGAGACACCTATGTCTCAAATGGGAGATCCCTTCAAAGAAGATAAAACAGTTTCCTAACTCATTAGCAATCTCACTGGGACCTCCCTGCTGGTCCAGTGGTTAAGCCTCCGTGCTTCCACTGTAGGGGGCACGGGTTCGATCCCTGGTCGGGGAACTAAGATCCCGCATGCTGCATAGTGCATCCAAAACAAAAACACCAAACTCACTGATTTCCCTGTCTGCAACCACCCTAGGTCTGCTAGACTCCCCAGGACTGGACGTGTCGGTCACATTTGGGTGGGGGGAAAAATCATCTCATAATTTGGAAATGCAATAGCTGCAGACGTAGGTTTCCGTGCAAAGGTGTTTCTTCCCATCACCCACTCCCTGTGTCAGCCTTCAGTCTCAATGCTGCACCTTCTGCTCCTGGGGATGACCCAGGAACCTGCATTTCAACAAGCAGCCGGGATGATTCTGAAGCAGAGGTCCGTGGACCACACTTTGAGAATCACTGTCCTGAGGGTTCTGCGGGTTTGAAGCCCCTGAGCATCCTCCCTGTAGTTCTCTATTCCCTCCTCTGACCCAAGAGGCCCACCTGGACATTCAGGGTTCGAGCAGCTCCCCCTGGGAGCACAGACAATGAGCAGACCACAGGAAAAGAAGCAGGCTGGCCAGCGACTCCTGGTATTGCGGCCCTCACCCCCAACTATGGAGGATGGATGGGGCTACAGCACATCCAACTAAGCTCTCGCCTCATTCAAGTGCCACTGGCTTCACACGCACCTCTGGTCACAGCCTCAAGCAAAAGGAAGGAGAAGATGTTCCATGGGTTTCTGTGCTCTTGTGGGCCCTACACTGGGGTCCTCAATCACCCTCCTCCTTTGCGCTGCTGCCTGGGGATGTACTTCCTTATTCACGCCCCAGGCCCTTCTCCTGGGTGGCTTGGGAATACACATTCACCTGTCCCACTTGGAGAAAACTCTCCTAACTAGACCACCCTCTTTACCTGTTCACCCTGTGGCACTTTTAGATTAAGAGAAATACTTGACCCTGTTTTGCAATGACTCCTGTAAAATCTACAAAAGATGTGGAGGAAAAAGAAATCAATGACATACAAATGGGGCTGAACCTCCCAAGCCCAGAATATTTTGAAAAATAACCTTTAACTTTTTCGTATTAATTTCATATTGACTCCCAAGGGGAAGAAGAAAAAAATTCAGTTTTTTATAATCCATCACTTCCTCAAGATAATAAAAAATGAACTGAAGATAGCAAAAATGTGGCCTATAAACATCTTTTTCTTTTTTTTTTTCTTCCTGGAATTGTCCCTTCCACAAGAAAAGGGAGTTCCTAGCATTCCAGAGGCTCTCCCTCCACTGGACTTGGTGTTCAGTCCTCTCTCGGTATCCACAGGGGATTGGTTCCAGGACCCAAATCCATGGATGCTCAAGCCCCCCTATATGAAACGGTGTCATATGTGCATATAACCTAGGCACATCCTTACACTTTAAATCATCTCTAGATTAACTGTAACACCTAATACAATGTAAATGCTATGTAAACAGTTGTCACTGTGTGGCAAATTCAAGTTTTGCTTTTTGGAGCTTTCTAGAATTTTTTCCCCCTGGATATTTTCAACCTGCAGTTGGTTAAACCTGTGATTCGAAACCCACGGATACGGAAGGCCAGCTATTTTTGGCTCCAGATGTGTGGAAAAACTAAAACTGCGTGTGTGACAAGATAAACACACATCTAGAAATCACTCGGAAAATACGTAATGGTTAAGAATTGAGCTTTTCTACCATGAATTAGATACGGCTCGCCCCCTCACTTCCTTCAGGTCTCTGCTCAAACGTCACATCTGTGAGGCCTTTCCTGACACCATCATACAACAGCATCCCGATCTTTACTCTCTCCGTTTCTTTCTCTGCTTTATTTTCCTCATCAATACCTGACACTGTATATTTGTTCATTGTCTCTTTCCCCAACCAGAAGGTGAGCAACTTGAAAGCTGCCGTTTTCTTCCCTGCTATATGCCCAGTACCTTGAAAGCGCCTGCCAGGTCAGTGTACCCAGTGAAGGACCTCATCCGTCTGCCCATCAGTCCATCCACCCACCCAAATATCTCCCCATCATTTAGTAAATGCCAACCACAATCTAGACGCCATGATGGGTGTTGTGTAATGGGAGAGAGACAGACGTGAGACAGATGTGGTTTTTGCTCTTGGAGAGAAAGATACCAGGCAGAGGTGTGTATACAAAATACAAAGCTATGTTTAAGTAAGTGCCTGAAAAGGATGGGCAAGGTGCTAGGAGAACAAAAAGGGCAGAATCTATTTACGTTTAGGGGATCAGGGAAGTTCTCCAAAGAAAGGGACATTGAAGCTGAGCCCTGGAGGCTGAGAGGGTTACCCAGATGAAGAGTGGGGTGAATGGGAAGCACTCAGGAAGATCCAGGGTGGGAAGAGCTTGGTGGATGTGAATGAGCGAGAAAGTGGCATAAAGAACAAGAAAAAGAACACATCTGGCAGACAGACAGGCGGTCACCTGGAACTGAATCCGTGACAATCAAGCAACAACTTTGTTTTTTTTAAACAACTATTTTTTTCTTTTTCTTTTTAAAAATATTTATTTATTTGGTTCCGCAGGGTCTTAGTTGCGACATGCAGGATATAGTTCCCCGACCAGTGATCGAACCGGGGCCCCCTGCACTGGGAGCGCAGAGTCCTAACCACTGGACCACCAGGGAAGTCCCAAGCATCGACTTTGTTTACAAGATTTATAAAAGCAGGGAACAGACAACTTGAAACGTCTGTCACACATATTATAAAAGAGTACTAATATTAATTATTAAAATATGGGTTGAAATCCTCATTTGTTTCTGCATCAATGAAGGTGCTTCTTAAATGTTTGAGAAAACCTTGGAATGAGGAGTAAATGTAGCTAAACATTTTCTGGTGACAGAATACCACCCCTTCACACTGTCGTTCAGAATGATGTTTCTGGCTGGAGAGTGGAGTCCACGTTCAGGTTCAGGGGACTGGATTTAAGGTGCAGAGTCTTAAAGGCAAATCCTTAGAAGACTGGATTTTCTTTTTTACTAGAGCAAAATATCTTATAATTTTTTTGTTTCCTGGGGTTTCTTTTCTCCTCTTAAAATTACAATACATGCAATAATTTTATGTTGCACAAAATGAAAGAGGATCTCTTCATTGAACTATGAGCTCCTTGAAGGGAGGCATTAAGTCTGGATTCCCAGCACCAAGATTAGTGCCTGGCCCAGAAAAGAGCCTTAAAACAAGTTTAAAGAGATGAAAGAGCCTCAGTTTAAAGACTTTGCCTGGTCTGGTTTAGCACAAATCCTGTTCTCAATTCGGTGTCTGCCTCATGCTAGCTGTAGGACTTCAGGCTCTGGAACTGATTTTCCAGAAAATTAAATGAAATGATGACTTATGAAGAGCACCCATTTTGAAGCCTGGAACTTGGCAGTCAATCAGTAAGTGGCAGGGATTACTGTTTTGTCCCTAAAATGCAAACAGAACCATGACTGTTCATGTAGCTTTTGCATTGTCATCTTAAGTGTCTATCTGAATCTTAACTTGGCACAAAACCACTAACCCATTGACACATTCTGTGGTCATAGAGCCCCATAGGGCCAGGGAGGAATGCAACCTGTCTGGTCAAAAACTAATATCAATACAAAAGGTCTCAGTGATAAAAGGGCCACCAACAAGGCAAGTCAGTGTGGCATGGGTGGGAGAAAGGCCACCAACTTTCCCAAAAGCTGGATGCAATCCCAACAAAGAAGTCACCCTTGGGCCACATGCCCTCATTTTCCACCACGGCCTCTGCCCCAAGACCCTCCGGCCAGGGTCCAAGAGCCAAACAGGAGGGAGTTAATGCTCCCCAGGCGGCTGTACATTCACTTGGAACTGCCTTTCTCTGTCAATAGTAAGAGGTCGACTGTGGACATCATACCAAGAAAAGAAAGCATCCAAGTAGGTGAGTCCTTGATGATTTATCAATCCCAGGATCCAACTAAAGTGGTAACATTTAACTTTTACATAGTGTCCACTGTTTTTAAAACCCATTGGAGTTGGGAAAACCACTTGGAAATTATTATATGAAAAAATCTGGGATAAAGGGTATGAGTTGAGGGCCTTCTCTGGTGGTCCAGTGGTAAAGAATCCGCCTTCCAATGCAGGGGACGTGGGTTCAACCTGGTCGGGGAACAAAGATCCCACATGCCGTGGGGCAACTAAGCCCGTGCGCCACAACTACTGAGCTGGCGCACCTCAACGAGAGAGTCAGCGTGCTGCAAACTACAGAGCCCATGTGCTCTGAAGCCCTCGCGCCACAACGAAGAGCCCACGCCGTAATGAAAGATCCTGCACACCTCAACAAAGACCCAACACAGCCAAAAAAAAGAAAAAAGGACATGAGTTGACACACTCCTGTCTGCTGCCCCCAAACTCTTCTATGAATATATCCATTGCCCCAGGGTGCAAAGGCTCACAACAATCTATCTGGACAGGAATCCATCATTTCAAAGACTCGAAATACTCAACCTTTGGCTGCCAATTGGTCCTACAGATGTGTGGTATCTTTGTTGTAGGAAAACAAAGGGCTTTTAATACACAACTTTCCTGCTGCCCTCAGCTCTAAGGCCAGCTCTATACTGAGACGGAATGGGGACAGTAAACTACCTTATTTAAGGGGGGGGGAGTTGTTTGATATTGTTTAAAAAAATATCTTTATTGTTTTTCAATTTACAAAAGCAATATATACATATATATTTTTTAAAAAAATTTTTATTTATTATTTTAAAACATGAAACATGACTCAAATGTAGAAAATGAAAAGTTCTCCCAATCCCATTCATTCCCAGGTAGTTTTCTATGCAAAAGTTGAAGATTTTTTTTCTTTGTTATAAAGAAAACCAAAAAAATGAGGTACAAATTCTGCCCATTGAATTAGTTTAAATTTAAACAGTTGTTGAGAATATGGAAAGTCATTGCCATACTGTTAATGGAAGTGTAATTTCTATTCACATGTCCATTTACAGAAAGCCTTTTTCTAACAGATGGCATTTTGACCTAATTTATTAAAATTTAAAATGCACACATACCATTAGACCCGTAAATCTGCTATTAGTAATCTATTCTAGAGAAAGACTAACTTGTGGGCACACAGAGACATGTATAAGGGTTTTTTTGAATGTCTATCAAAATGGGAATGGTTTCAAGGTAATCTTTACTGTGGAATGCAACAAAGCAGCTAAGAAGAATGAGGTTGACCCATATGTACTGATCTGGAAAGGTCTCTGAGATACAGTAAGTGGAAACACACACACACACACACACACACACATTACTGAGTACGAATAATATGATCCTCTTTGTGTTAAAAAATATACAAAATAATACATAGTAGTATTACAAAATACTAATACATAGTACAAAATAATAATACAAATAATACATGTACAGTTGGCCTTCCATATCCTTGAGTTCCACATCTATGGATTCAACCAACTGTGAATCAAAAATATTCCGGGGAAAAAAGTAATTCCAGAAAGTCCCAAAAAAGCAAAACTTGAATTTGCCACAAACCGGCAAATGCTATTTACATAGCATTTACAATGTAGTAGGTATTACAAGTAATCTAGAGATGATTTAAAGTATAGGGGAGGATGCACATAGGTTACGTGCAAATACTACAGGCATGCCTTGGTGATATTGTGGTTCGGTTCCAGACCCTTTCAATAAATAAAGGAAATATCACAATAAAGCAAGTCACGTGAATTTTTTGGTTTCCCGATGCATATAAAAGCCATGTTTACACTATATTGTTGTCTAGTAAGTGTGAAATAGCATTGTGTCTAAAAAACAATGTATATACCTTAATTTAAAAATACTTTATTGCTAAAATTGCTAACCATCATCAGAGCCTTCAGTGGGTTGTAATCCTGTTACAACAGCAACATCAGAGATCACTGATCACAGACCACCATAACAAATATAATAATGAGAAAGTTTGCAAGCTTGCTAGAATTACCAAAATGTGACACTGAAGCACATCTGTTCACAAAGTGAACAAATGCTGTTGGAAAAATGGCGCCAAAAGACTTGCTCAATGCAGGGTTGCCACAAACCTTCCATTTGTAAAAAAAACGCGATTTGTAAAAAATCTGCAAAGTGCAATACAGCAAATGCACAATAAAATGAGGTATGCCTGTATGCCATTTTATATAAGGGACTTGAGTATCCTCGGACTTTGGTATCCATGACGGGGTATCCTGGAACTAACCTCCTGCAGATACAGAGGGACAACAGTATGTACAGGTTCAAACCAGTCCGGGAGGACACACACCAAACAGCTAAGAGTGTGGCGTGTAAGTGAGGCAGGAGAGAGAAAGGAGAGGTCAAGATATAACTTCATTTCACTTGCATTGTTTGAATGTTCTACTACCATTAGCATACATTCTTCTCTTAAATTTAGAAAGAATGATGAAACAAAATCTTTAATCCAGTTGATATATTTGAATTCAGCATGAGGTTAGGGACCTGACTCCCCCTTCCAAGTCACCCCTTCCTCTATATGTGCTGGAGCCTGTTTGAGTTCCTTCTTCTGCTCTTTCGGTCTATTAGCACATTGTTATCACTTGCTGCGGCTTTACAGGATGCTTTAACATCTTTCGCAAAAACTTTTTAAAGTGCCTTTTAATTTTTTCACCTCCTAACATTTTAATCCACTTGGAATTAATTTTCTTTCATGATATAGTTTCCCATTTCGTTTGCGTCTGATGTATCCATAATCCGAACTTGCATTTCAGTTACTCTTGACTGTCTAACTACTCAAGAATTAGTATCTTTAAACACATGATACTGAGTTGGCATCTCATCTGTGGTAGGGGTAATGCAGTGTTCCAGTCATTTTAGTTAATCTGGTGTCAAGATGCACACAGTACCTCAAGAAAGAAGTGCTAGCTTTCAAATGTTAGAAATGCTATTAAAATTCACGGAACATGGAGAATATACTCTAACCTTTCACAAGTCAGGAAGGATTTTAGATTTCTATTGGATCCTAGGGTTACTATTTGCCCCTCCACTGAAATAACTCAGTACCTCAAGTTCCTCACCATTACAGTACGGAGGTTGGAGCCCCCAAATCCCACGGCCTGCTCTATCATTCTAAGATTATCAAACTACCTTGTACAGAAGAAAGCTGTACCCCTAACTTTTGGGGGTGATAAAACCTACCCCCTACAATATAGAAAAATTAACTCAAAATTGACTAAAGACCTCAAATGTAAGAGCTAAAACTACAAAACTCTTAGAAGAGAGCACAGGCATAAATTTTCATGACCTAGGATTAGGCAATGGTTGTTTTTTTGTTTCATTTTTTAAAAATAAATTTATTTATTTATTTTTGGCTGTGTTGGGTCTTTGTTGCTGCACATGGGCTTTCTCTAGTTGCAGCGAGCGGGGGCTACTCTTCGTTGTGCGGGCTTCTCATTGCGGTGGTTTCTCTTGTTGTGGAGCACAGGCTCTAGGCACGCGGGCTCAGTAGTTGCGGTTGCACGGGCTTAGTTGCTCCGCGGCATGTGGGATCTTCCTGGACCAGGGATCGAACCCATGTCCCCCATGTTGGCAGGTGGATTCTTAACCACTGAGCCACAAGGGAAGCCCCTAGGCAATGGTTTTTTAAATAGATATTACATACAAAGCACAAATGACAAAAGAAAAACTAAATCATCAACATTCAAAACTTCTGTGCCTCAAAGGATACCATCAAGAAAATGAAATGACAACCCAGAGAATGGGAGAAAATATTTGCAAATCATATGCCTAATAAGGATGTAGTATCCAGCATACATAAGAACTCTTATAACTCAACAATAAAAAGACAAATAACCCAATTTTTAAAGATCAAAGATTTGAACAGACATGTCTCTAAAGACATGCCAATGGCCAATAAAAAGATGCTGAACAGCATTAGCCATGAGGAAAATGCAAATCAAAACCATAATGAGATACCACCTCACACCCACTAAGATGGCTATAATCAAAAGGACAGGCAATAACAAGTGTTGGCCAGGATGTAGAGAAATTAGAATCCTCATACACTGCTGGTGGCAATGTAAAATGTTGGACCCACAATGGAACACAGACGGGCAGTTTCTCAAACGTTTAAACAGAGAGTTATCATGTGACCCAGCAATTCCACTCCTAGGTATACACCCAAGATAATTAAAAACATACACACAAAATATTATACACAAATATAAGTATTCATAATACTGTTTGTTAATAGCCAAAAAGTGGAAACAATCCAAATGCCCATCAACTGATGAATGGATAAACAAAATGTGGTATATTCCTCCAGTGGAATATTATTCGGCCATAAAAAGAGGAACGTATACCGATTCACACTGCAATACTGAATAAACCTTGAAAACGTTATGCTAAGTGAAAGAAGCCAATTACATAAGGCCACATGGTATATGATTCCATTTATACAGAATGTCTGGAATAGGCTGCTCCATGGAGACAGAAAGTAGGTGAGTGGTTGCCAGAGGTTAGAGGGAGGAGATAAGAGAATGTGACTACTAACGGCTTAGAGTTTCTTTCTGGAGTGATGAAAATGGCCTGGAATTAGATAGTGGTAATGGTTGCACAATTCTGTGAACATACTAAAACCATGGAATTGTTTGCTCTAATAAAAGGGTGAATGTTATGGTATGTAAATTATAGCTCAATAAAATAAACAGGATTTATTTTCAAGCCATTAAAGGAATGAAAGAAAAAATTATCTGTACAATATTTCTGGAAATAAGCCTGAATCTTTACATCCAACTGGCATACCCCTAACAATGGTCCCCAATCCCCGCCACCCATTAGTCTCACCCAGGGAACTTTTAAAAACACAGATGCTTGGACCTCCTTCCCAGAGGCTGTGATTTAATTGATCTGGGGTGGGACCTGGGGACTAGTGTTTTTCAAAAGCTCCCCAGTTAATTCTAATGTGCAGACAGAACTGAGAACTGGCTGCCCTAGAATCTGAGCTTTCAAAAGAGTCCCTGGTGTTGGTTTAGATATCTGTTATTTTATCCTTTCTCATAAACAAGAGACAAACAAAAATTTAAATGGCTCGAAGTTTCTGGTTGTTAGAACTGGGATTTTGTTTTATTGTCTCTTCCACATTAAAAAAAAAAAAAAGATCAGTAGGTTGCCATTTTACAGACAGACAATCTGAAGTGCAAAATGGCTAAGACACACACTGAGGTCACCATAGTGAGCTGGGGTGGGGATCAAATTACAGTTGAGTCCTTGGGAACATAACTTATTTCTAGTCACTGCCATTGAACTGTTTAGGAACATCCACTCGGCACAAGTGTTGCTGGCACAGGAAACAGAAGGGCTGGATGGAGCCTCCGTCTGGGAACACTGCAAAGGCTCAAGTCCACCAACTTCACCTTCGGATTTGGTAAAATGGAGCCACCCCTCTCCCTCCCCCGACAACAAACAGTTTTTCTTACAAGGCTGGGAAGATGAGGTTATTTCACCTCCTCACCCTCAGGTAAGCCACCCCCAAGTGCTCATCTACCTAGAACACTGCTTGTCTGATTTTCATTATTTTCCCATAAGCTGGTGAAACCCATGTCAGGTCTGCATTAGTCTCCACGTTCGTTTTGGAGCCCCAAAGCTGTTTCCAATTGGCAACATCACAGTCAGTGCGTGTTGTCCATTAGCCTATCTGTGGGAGGCGCTCCAGGCACCCATGCAGCACCCCTCTGTGGGAAATTCTTCCCCAATCCGAGGACTCAGCAGGCCCCTGAGACCAGGAACAAGGGGGCCGCCTCCACCTCTCCTACACTTGAAAGGAACACACACACACACACACAGGGGCTGTCTGGGTTCTGATTTTGTTGAGGAACCTCTCGATGATTTTCTATGCAGTTCCCTGGCCCTTCCACCCTGCTTCCTCTCTCACTCAGCTGTTTTGTAAGTTGAATTCTAATCTGGGTTTCTTCACAATGTCACCTTTGACTAAAAGCTAATAAAACCCCAAACGGGAAATTCAGGAGTCATGGAGATGCCACATGACTGTAACCTAAGGTTGTTGGTCAACCTGATTGGGTTTTCAGGCTTGTACACCATCTGGGGGCTTCAGTCCCGCCACCCGCCTTTGTTCCTATAAAGAAGGTCTTTGTCTTTCCTCGCACTGAACGTGGAGTCCTGCAGACAGCCTTGCAAAGACCCAGGACTACTGCGTGCCCCTCTCTACGCCTATGACCCCGCCAGTGCTCTGGGCAGAGGTCCCCAGCTCTGCTTGCCCGAGCAGCCACCTCCACAAGAGCCAGCGGGGGGGACCCCCTGCCCCGTTGCGGGCTCCGCTTCCTACCTGTCACCCACCCAGGCAGCACAACTGGGAGGCTGCTCAAACCCGCAGGGGAGGAAACGTTTTGGTTAAGGAGCACGCAAATCCCTGATGTGAAAACCAGATAAATCAGTGGGAAGGACAAAGGTGTTCTGCTGGGTCCTGACATCCACGGTTATATGGTTGAGAGCTGTCTTCTATCCGCCACATCACCTAGTAATTTATTTCTGATTCTTGTTTTTAACTGCAAAGCGTTGAGAAAAATCTTGATTTCCACAGATAAGTGGTAGCAAATGCTAACAGGCTTTTAGGAGACTGGCTTTGGATCTTAAAATAGTCTTTAGTTAACCGAGTGTTTCTCGGCCTTTCTTTCTTTCTTACCTGCCCCCACCATCCCCGCGCCTTGGAAGGCATTTTTGCCTCACTGTGCCCTCCCCTCTTCCATGAATCACTGGGCATCTGTTTATGTACAGTGACCCTTTGGAGGGTCATGTACCATCACCACAGCTAGATTTTCTTCACCTCCTTGGGGACAATACCTTTCTTGTTGAGAATGCATGAGGTTCAATGGATCCAAATCTTGAAACAGTGGTAGAAAATTTTTGTTTCAAAGAGTCGTTAAAATAATAATATTAGAGGGCTTCCCTGGTGGCGCAGTGGTTGGGAGTCCGCCTGCCGATGCAGGGGACACGGGTTCGTGACCCGGTCTGGGAAAATCCCACATGCCGTGGAGAGGCTGGGCCCGTGAGCCATGGCCGCTGAGCCTGCGCGTCCGGAGCCTGTGCTCCGCAAGGGGAGAGGCCGCAACAGTGAGAGGCCCGCGTACCGAAAAAAAAAAAAAAAAAAAAAAAATATTAGAAACAACAATAGAAAATTCTTATGTGGTAGTTATTATTTGTCAGACACTGTTCTTATTTTATTTATTTATTGGCTGCATTGGGTCTTCGTTGCTGCGCGCAGGCTTTCTCTAGTTGCAGCGAGCGGGGGCTACTCTGTTGCGGTGCGCGAGCTTCTCCTTGCGGTGGCTTCTCTTGTTGTGGAGCACGGGCTCTAGGTGCAAGGGCTTCAGAAGTTGCGGCACGTGGGCTTCAGAAGTTGCGGCATGCGGGCTCAGTAGTTGTGGCTCGTGGGCTCTAGAGCGCAGGCTCAGTAGTTGTGGCACACGGGCTTAGTTGCTCCATGGCACGTGGGATCTTCCCAGACCAGGGCTCGAACCCGTGTCCCCTGCATTGGCGGGCAGATTCTTAACCACCACGCCACCAGGGAAGCCCTGCCAGACACTGTTCTAAGCACTTATTTTTTTACTTATTTAAGCCTTGTAATACCATTACTATTATCCTCATTTGAGGGGGTGGGGTGTGCTGGAGCAGCTTGTGGGATCTTAGTTCCCTGACCAGGGGCCCTGGTAGTGAGAGTACTGAGTCCTAACCAGTGGACTGCCAGGGAATTCCCTCCTCATTTTAAAAATGAAGAAAATGAGGCACAGAGAGATTAGGTGACTTGCCCAAGACCACACAGGCGGCACATGGCAGAGCTGAGACTCACGACCCGGCTTCACACCCTGGACCACCAGGGAATGCTGGCTTCCCGCACTACTGAACAACTCCTCGTGTCCTTATCACACATATAAAAATCAAGCAAGATGCACCCCAAACGTGCAATAAGCCTGAAACCATCCATCAGGAGACAGTTCCTCAAGGCGACACATCACACATTAGTGAACTGGCCACTGAGCCGCAAAGACACACAAGCCAACCTCACCGACGGCATGTGTGAGTGTCTGGATAATGGCCAGAGAGCAGACTGTGTGTGCCTGAACACTGAACAACTCCGGTGATGGACTACAAGCTTCCTAACCAATACCACATTTACAAGAAATTCCAATACAGACAGAAAGTAGCAGGGGTCTCACCCGTCCCAACATAAGCCTGAGCCCCACCCCACCCCCGGAAGCTCCATCAGTGCACCCGTGGTCTCCAGTACATTGAAATGTGGGATATTCCATCAGGCATGTTTTATTTTGGTTACTTGTAAAAAAGAGAATGGAAAAAAAAAAAAATCAAGTCCAACGTTTGAGCAGCTCTCAAAGCACCAGACCCATAGCGAAGAATTTGAACCAACCGATGACCCTGCAGGGCTCTTGGTCTGACCGACGTTACTGCTTGTGCAAGCCGGGATGGTCTCAGTCCAGCCTCCTGTGAGGTCCCAGCACCAGCTCCTGCTGTGACATCTCACCCCTGGCCCCTCTGACCTTCCAATCCCTGTCCCTCAGCCTCACTTCCCACCAAAGACCTGATTCAATCTGAGTCTGGGGGCGGGGACTGGCCAGTGCTGGCTCCTAAGCTCCCCAGGTGATTTCAAAGGTGGGCTTGAGAGCTACAGTTCTAGTCCTGCTTGTCTCCATTTCCGGAAGTTAACCCCACTCTGAGCAGGATCGCATCTAGCTGGTCCAAGCCCCTACCGCGCACCTGAAATATTCACCACTTGTATGTGTGTTCTTACTCTTCACCGCCGTCAAGAGAGGGGAACTAGTTCTCGACCTTCCACCTGTGCGTGTGCTCCTGTTCATTGCTGCTTTATTCCCATTCGTTCATCTCTTATTTAGCAAATGCCTACTGAGTGCCAGCAGCTGGGAAATCAAAACAGATACGTACAGAATCACACGCTGCTTCAAACCCCAAGCGTGACTCCCCGGGACAGCTGGGTTTGGACAATCTGAAGGCAGGCCGGTGAGGCCGGGGAACACGAGGGGCTGAGGAAGAGGCGGCGGCCTCCTCCATGGAGGGGCTTGCTTCTCCCCACCACCCTGTCATCCAGGAAGGCAGCAGTGAGATCACTGCAGTTAGGGGTGTGTGCTGGGTGGTGAGAATGCCTCACTCACTGTGACTTGGTTTCCTATCTGTCGATTAGGAATAATCATAATGCCTATTCCAGGCGGGGTGGTGATGAAATGCAGCTGTCCTCTAGAAGCAGTGGTTCTTGACCTTGCCTACACATTGGAATCACCTGGAGCCTTGTAAAGTCCTGCTGCCTGAGTCTCACCACCTGGCCTGGCCTGGGCGTCTGAAAGTCACAGTTCCTGGGTGATTTTAACTTACAGCTGGGGTGACAACCACTGCCTGCAGAGCGCTGGCAGAATGCCAGGCCCCAGGGATGTGCTAGAAAAATGAGCTGTTACCATTGGTGTGTCTTCAGTCCTCCCTCCCACCATCTTTAAAAACGCTCAAGCTCCCCATCAGAAATATCTCTGAGCCCTTCAACCATCATTCCTGTGCAGATGACTTCTGTGAAAAAACTATAAAAAATGTTTAGCAGCCAGATTCATAGAGACACAAGGTAGGAAAGGAGTTGCCTTGGGGAAGGGGGTTGGGGAGTTACTGTTTAATGGGTGTGGAATTTCAGTGTGGGAAGATAAAGTCCTGGAGATGGATGGTGGTGATGGTCAAGTAACAATATGAATATACTTAACTGACCTGTGCACTTAAGAATGGTTAAGATGAAAAAAAAAAAAAAGGTTAAGATGGTCATTTTTATGTGATGGGTATTTTACCACAATTTTATTTTTTTTTTTTATTTATTTTTATTTTTAATTTATTTTTTTTGCTGTACGCGGGCCTCTCACTGTTGTGGCCTCTCCCGTTGCGGAGCACAGGCTCCGGACGCGCAGGCTCAGCGGCCATGGCTCACGGGCCCAGCCGCTCCGCTGCATGAGGGATCTTCCCGGACCGGGGCACGAACCCGTGTCCCCTGCATCGGCAGGCGGACTCTCAACCACTGCGCCACCAGGGAAGCCCTTACCACAATTTTAAAAACCTGCTTAAAATACTGTTTATTTATATTCACAATGTCTTTCAATGTCCACAGAATATAAGAAATGTTAACTTGAAAAATAATGAATACATTTATACTTTTCCATTTCAAAGCATCTACCTGACAGAAATGGCACATATGTACAAGGATGTTCAGTGGGGCATGTTGCAATAGGGGCAAAGGGCATAAACAACTTAGAAGTTTGTCACCAGGGGAGTGAGTGGTCCAATGAGCCAAGGGTCATCTTGGGAATACTACACGACCACGAAAAAGAACAAGAAGATCTGTCTCCGTGGATGCTGACGTGAATGAATGAATAATATACTATTCAGGGAGACATCTGGCCCCCTGGCATCTAAACTCCCTTCCCCCATTTAGCAATCCCTGCCACCCTTATGAGTCCTGGTAGGAGGCAGGATCCACCTCTCACTCTGAAGGCTGCCAATCAACTGTGGCAGTGTCCTCGCCATTCCGGTTTTGTGGCATAATTGTGGCCATGGGGTCGGCTGCTACCTAGTTTCCACAGTTTCAGTCCACAGCCTTCCCAGCAAGTCTGGGAACCACCCTGATGTCCCTTAAAGAAATTCCTTTTCTGCTGGTATCAGGCAGTTGACACCTACTGCTTGTAACTACGAACCCTACTGATAAAAATATTCAGAGTAGGACTCTGGTTTTTAACTCAAAGACGTAGGTCCTTGTATGTCAATAGATAACAATAGCTAATATTTCCTGGGCACTTAACTATGTGCCAGGCACTGTTTCAAGCTCTTCTCATGTACCAACTCATTTAGTCTTTACAACAACCCTGTCTGTTATTCAGATTTTTAAAATAGGGAAATGGAGGCACAGAAAAGGGGGTAAGTAACTTGCCCAGAGTTACAAAGTTTGGAGGTAGTAGAGGGGGTTTGTGAACACAGGAGGTCTGCCGCCAGAGCCCACAATCCCACGGCCATGCAAACAGGATACTGCAAGTACTTTGAAAAAGGACCTGTAGGGAGACAAACGGTCCACACCCCTTACCTCTGGGATCGGACTGGGGAGGTGGGTGCCGCTGAAGGAGGCCTGTGACGCGTTGCCTCTGTTTGGTTTGAATCTTTCACAACAAGAGCCATCCATGTGCTACTTTCAGATAAAGCAGCATTTGGAGGGATTAAACTTGAACCAGGGTGTGTGCACGCTGCTGTGGCGGCTTCCTGCTGCCACTAGCCAAGGACTTGAGGATTCAGCCCCAAGTCTCATGCCAGTGTTTTTCTGCTGGTTCTCCTGTGATAACCCCCTACTGGGGTATCTACTATGATGGGGCACACACCACTAGTTGTGTGACTCACACAAGCTGTTTACCCTGGGCTCCAGGGCACCTGGGGAGCCCGTGTTCTGCACACACTCCTGAAGCTTGACGGTCTTCGAGCAGCATGTGGTCCCAGCCATCCTCACAGGACCTTCTGACTTACCCATCCCACAGCCCCATCCACCCACCCTGCGCCTTGTTCTCTCATGATTTTCACTCTCCAGGGCCCAAATCAGAGCTATTTCTCCTAGCAGCCTTGTTGTCTCCTAGCCTCTGCCCGCATCATTTCTGAGGGTAGTCCCTCCTTTTTTTTGGTGGAAAGATCCCATGTTCAGAGACCGTTTCTCTCCTTCTCAGTTTATTCACCCTCTTCTCTCGCCCCTCAGATGGTCTTCATCCCCCAGCTCCCGAGGGCCACGGTCCTGGGTGCCACACCCGCATCCTTTCCCACAAACACCCCCACCAGGGTGAGTGTTTCTAGAAACAATGCCTTGATCACGAGTCTATTCTGCAGTAACTCTGACACCCAAGCGCTATTACTTTACATGAGCCCTAACCACAAGAGGGTTATTTTTAACTTTTTTAGTTTGAAATAATTTCAGACCTACAGAAAAGTTGCAAGAATGGTAAAAACAAAAACAAAAAAAACTCCCTCCACCTAAATACCCTAAATGTTAACATTCCATTTATCCTTTTCTCTGTCCTTATACAGCGTTTTTCTCTGAGCCACTTGAGACTAAGTTGCACACAAGATACCCCTTTACCTCTAAATACTTCAGTGTACATTTCCTCAAAAAGTCATTTTCTTACATTACCACGTTAATTATTTAATCATGAAATTAACATTGATACAATACTATCGTCCAATCTACAGACTTTATTCAAATGTTGCCAATTGTCCCAATAATGTCCTTTAGAGCAAGAAAAAAAAAAAGGAAGAGATAGAACAAACCCATGGTCCAGGATCCAGTCCAACCTGAACAATGCTCAGACTGGACTGGCCAGCTTGGACATGTCACTTTCCTCTCTGGGCTCCACCCTCCCTCACCCATGACAGGATAAAAGGACAGAGAAGCCTTCAGTGACTGCTCTGTATATCAAAGGCGATCAGCCAGGGCTTCCCCAGGCAAGGACATATTCATTCAACTGAAAAGAGAAAAGCTAATTTTATTGAGCTATTACTAGGTGTCAGCGCTGTACCTGTTTTACGTGCATGATCTCACCGAAGCCCCACCGTTTCCACTGTTATCCCCATTTTGCAGATGAAGAAACTGAGTTTCTAGGGGTTAAGGGCAAGGTCTTTTGCTTAAGGTCTTTCAATGCTTAAACTCAGAAATGAGGAGGGAAGAAAACACACCTTGCCATTCGCAATCTGACCAATCTTCTCTAGCCTGAAATAAGTCCCCTAGATTAGAGGGAAGCAGAATCTCTGAATAGAGACCACCAAGGCCGCAGAGGCCACCAGGCCATGGCGCTGGAACACTCTGGTCAGATGCAGCACAGGAAGAGAGGAAACGAATTCTGGGACAACAGTGGAAACAAAACTACACCAAGTTCTATGCTGCAAGGCGATTTCTCTTGGTGGCCTGAAGTTGAATTTTGTCCCCTTCCTATGAAGAGCTTTTTCCCTATGGAGCTGAATATGAAGCCTCGTCCTTTCATGGGAAGTTGGCCACATCCAACGAAGAAAGCACCTTCTAATGCACTAAGTGATTAGAGTAATGAGCACACACTATGCCTCCAATGCTGACTAACTTGCAGGAGGGATCCCTTTTCACAGCCAGGTTCCGTGACCCGCCCCAGGCTGAGCTGGCCCTGGACCCAGGTCTGTGAGAACTCACGGAGTGCCTGCGCCTTTCAGGACAAGCTGTCGGGTCCAGATGTTTTAAAGCTGGCATCATGGTAAGCGAATCCACATCCTTCCATTAGCCACGGAGCTAATCTACTCCTTCCTCAGGAAAAAAGCCCATGCATCTGCGCCAGTGGGTCCGTGACCACCTCCCCAGGTTACGTGACACATGGGAAAGCTCTTCGCTTCCCGTCCTCAGCACAGATGCAGCCACCACCCTGGCTGCTGGCAGTCTGGAAAGTGTTTCTATGTTTATGTGCTGCGTTTCCCCAACTAAATTGTGAGGCTCTTAATTCTTCTTAAGATGTCTACTTTTTGAATGTCATGGTCCCAATAAAAGTGTGTGTTTCCTTTTCTTCCTTTTTGATTAGCACTTAAAATGGAGATAAAAATGATGACAATAACTTGGTTCACTGCACCAGAGTAATGTTTGTAGCAGCCAACACCTTCACCGCTAAGAGCCTGAGCTCTTGTCTCCACTGAAGCTCTGACACTCACCTTGGGAAGCTACTTACTATTTCTAAGCCTCAGTTATTCCTTCTGTAAATGGGAATAATAATCTTGAAATACTTAAAGCACTTATAATGCATACATGTATCTATTTTACAAATGTGTGAGTACGTACACAACAGCGTAACAGCTTAAATCCAATGAAGTATTATATACAAAGCACTTAGCCCAGTAAATTCCCAGTAAATAGAAGATTCTACTGTTTCTTTGCCTGCTACTGCAACTCTTTGCAGTTTTCACCAAACAGTTTTGTAAAGCTGGGGAACACTAAGGCTCCCTGGCATTTTGGCCGGTCCTTTTCATTCCCCCCATGTTCTCAGCCTGGTCCTAGGGTGCCCGAGCCTCGGGGAGAGCACAAGCTGGAGCTGACGGCCAGAGGTTTTGACAGTGTCGGCTGCCAAACGGCACAAGCCACAGGGAGTCAATTAAGTCCAAGCTCCCAAATCCACGTTTACCCCTAACCTCTTCCAAGCCAGCCCAAGGAACTGCCCCTTCCTGCAAAGGGCCTGAGGCTGACCTCTGCAGAGGCCTCGGGCCACTCTCTGCACAGCCTTTCAAATTCCAGATGCAGGTCCCTAGCAGCCAAAGGGCCCTTCTCCACGGCCACGTCCCACCTTGAAAATGTCCTTTGTCCCTTCAGGGTCTCAAAAAATCTACTGTCCTTCCAAACATGAGGTGAGCCCAGTTCTTCCAGTAGGCTGCCCGCACCCCAAGGGCAGAGCACCCTGAAGCCTCTTCAGAGAACAGCAGTGCACATCTCCAGCATCAGTGTGCCCTGGGCCTCAACGGAAGGAGCACAGCCTCAGTTCATTCTTCAAGCATTTATTGAGGGCCTCCGGTATGTAGGGCTGTGACGATAAAAAATGGCAAGGTCTCCATTCTTAAGCAGGGGATCAGACGGGTGGTACACAAAGATAAAGGCTGAAGGTCAGAGCCAGAGATAAGCTCAAGCAGGCCCGAGCTTGCACATTCCTCCTTTGTGGCAAGGTATTCCTCCCCCTCGCTACCACAGCTCCCAAGTGCACAGAATGAATGAGCCCCAAATGGCTGTCCAGCATCACCCCTCTGGGCTCAGTCCTGGGCCCCGGGCTCCGCTGAACAATCGGGGGCTCCTGGTGGCAGGCTGAGCCAGTGCGTTCTCATGTGCGGGGCCCACGGCGCCCTTCTCAGCTGATTGTGTCCAGGCGGCCGGGGTCTCTGAGGCGCATGAATGCCCTTGAATGGGCCCATTCAGGCTGATGGACAGGAGCTGAAAGCTGCACACACACAAAAGCCACTGGGCAGCCAGGAGGGCTCCCCAGTGGTTTGCCCACGGGAAGGGAAGCCGTCACACCACAAAGAGCAGTGTGAAGACGTCTCTGCGTCTTCAATGGCATCCTCTGGGCGCCAACCGCATACCACCCCCCCCCACCTCGACAGCAACAGAGGATGGCACTACGCAGAGAAGGCAGCGATCGCTGAAGTCAGAAATGAAAATCCAACGAACAACAAATAAACACAGTAGGCTTTTCTTTACTAGTGAGATGGGGCTCTGGGCCAGGGGGGCTGTAGGGCGCCTCCTCGCGCCTGCCGTGTACATTGGTTAAGGCTGCATTCCTGACACCCACGGTGACCCTTGAGGACTCTGGCTGACCTGAGATTGTTGAACATGTCCCCAAGAAAAATGATCTCGAAAGGACACGGCCAATATTTAAATGAGGACTGGAGAGACATGGTCCCATTCTGTGTCACTCGGTGTTTTCCAGGAAAAAAAAAAAAAAAAAATCTCGGAAATGACACTTGTATTTTTAAATAGGACCAGGCAGGGGAGAACCACCCACCTGGAATTCTTTTAATTGCTTCAAGGGGAGGGCAGGCTCTGCCAGTCAGAGGGGCAGAGAAGTCTATTTACACGGTTGTACACAAATATTTTAAGCTCATTGTCAGGTGGCTACTTGGGAAAGGATGATTCTCAGCTCCCCAGATCACATTACTTCAGAAACAACCCCCCCAAAAGATAATTAAAGATAGTTCCTCCTCATAATGCAATTCTATAATGAGCAATTAAAATTAAATTAGCTTGTCATAATAACAAAGATGGATTGCGTTCCTAGGCTTCCTGACCCAGAGTTAGTAATTCACAGGAAGAAGGGAGAAGTCTGGGACTAAGTAGTTTTAGTAAGGAAACATTAAATGTTCAGACCAATTCAGTGAACAGATCAAGATAACATGGAGACAGACATGCACCCTGGCATAATTATTAGTTTTGTTTACATTTATTTTATTGTTTAAATAATGGAATAATTCATTTTTTTTAAAAAGGACAGAGAAAACATGACAACACTAACAAACCCATCATCCCAAATTCACAAATATTTTTGTCATATCTGCTTCAGGTACTGTTTTGTTTTTGTTTTTGTTTTTTTAAATACACGTGAACAGGGGCTTCCCTGGTGGCACAGTGGCTAAGAATCCGCCTGCCAATGCAGGGGACACGGGTTCGAGCCCTGGTCCGGGAAGATCCCACATGCCGCGGAGCAACTAAGCCCGTGTGCCACAACTACTGAGCCTGCGCTCAAGAGCTCGCGAGCCACAACTACTGAAGCCCGCGCGCCTAGAGCCAATGCTCTGCAGCAAGAGAAGCCACTGCAATGAGAAGCCCGCGCACCACAATGAAGAGTAGCCCCCGCTCGCCGCAACTAGAGAAAGCCCGTGCACAGCAATGAAGACCCAACGCAGCCATAAATAAATAAATGAAATAAATTTATTTAAAAAAAATACATGTGAACATATTTTATTTTTTATATTTTTATATATGTTCTTTAATTTTTATTTTTGGCCACACCACACAGCATGTGGGATCTTAGTTTCCTGACCAGGGATCAAACCGGTGCCCCCTGCAGTGGAAGTGCAGAGTCTTCACCACTGGACTGCCAGGGAAGTCCCCTGGGTTTTTAAAATAAATCTATTTATTTATTTATTTTTGGCTGTGTTGGGTCTTTGGTGCTGTGCGCAGGCTTTCCCTGGTTGCGGCGAGCGGGGGCTACTCTTCGTTGTGGTGCGCGGGCTTCTCGTTGTCATGGCTTCTCTTGTTGTGGAGCACGGGCTCTAGGCGCGCAGGCTTCAGTAGTTGTGGCTCGTGGGCTCAGTAGTTGTGGCTTGTGGGCTCTAGAGCTCAGGCTCAGTAGTTGTGGCACACGGGCTTAGCCGCTCTGCAGCATGTGGGATCTTCCCGGGCCAGGGCTCGAAGCCGTGTCCCTTGCATTGGCAGGCAGATTCTTAACCACTGCGCCACCAGGGAAGCCCCCCCTGGGTTTTTTTTTTTTTAAAGAAATAAAATGTTACGGGACCAGAAGAAGCCCTTTTGCCCTCCTTTTGCAGAGGCAACCACACATCCATATTTTTATTGGTTTGCCATTATTGATGCGACATGAACAGATTTTAATATTGTTGTGTTTTTTTAACTTTTTATTTTGAAATAATTACAGATTCACAGGAAATTGAAATGAAATGAATAGGGAGGTTCCATGCCCTCTTCTCCCAGCCTCCCACAATGTGAACGTCTGGCATAAATAACTGTAGTACACTATGAGAACCAGGATGTTGACATTCGTACAATCCAGAGAGCTTATTCAGATTTTACCAGTTTTACAAGCACTCGTGTGTGTGTGTGTGTGTCCATGCAACTTTGTGTAACCAAGCAAGATACTAAACTGTACAATCCCACAAGACTCCCTCATGCTACCCCTTAATAGGGACACCAATCACCTACCCCAACCCTAACCCCTGACAACCACTAAGCTGCTCCCCATCTCTGTAATTTTGTTATTTCAAGAATGTTACATAGGGCTTCCCTGGTGGCGCAGTGGTTGAGAGTCCGCCTGCCAATGCAGGGGGCGCGGGTTCGTGCCCCGGTCCGGGAAGATCCCACATGCCGCAGAGGGGCTGGGGCCGTGAGCCATGGCCGCTGAGCCTGCGCTCCGCAACGGGAGAGGCCAAAAAAGGGAGAGGCCCCCGGACCAAAAAAAAAAAAAAAAAAAAAAAAAAAAGAATGTTATATAAACAGAATAGAACAGTATGTAGCTTTTGGAGATTGGCTTTTTCACACTGTAATTTCCTTGAAGTTCATCCACCTTGTTGCACGTATTGATCATTTGTTCTTTTTATTGCTGAGTAGTGTTCCATGTATGTGTAGACGTACCACAGTTTGTTCAACATTCACCACTGAAGAACATCTGGGTAGCTTCCAGTTTGTGCTTATTTCGAACAATGGTGCTATAACTATTCATGTATAAGTTTTTTTGTAAACATAAGTGAAAGGCCCTAAAAGAGCCCAAATAATTTTGAAAAAGAATAAAGTTATCCCTCTTCTCAATGTTAAGGATTACTATATAACTGCAGTAATTGTGATCAGCGTGGTACTGGTTGAAGTCTAGACACACAGATCAATGGAACGGAACAGAGAACTCACAGTTAGTGCCACACAAATATGCCCAGGTGATTTTTTTATACTGTGCAATGAGTTCAATAGTGAAGGTGTAGCCTTTTCAACAAACGATGCTAGAGCAACTGGACAGCCACATGAAAAAAAATATCAACTTCAATTCCACACCTATACAAAAAGTAACTCAAAATGGATCAGACTTAAATGTAAAACATAAACTATTAAACTTTTAGCAGAAAGCAGGAAATATGGAGATATCTGAGCTCAGTTATTCATAGAACACCAGGAAGTGCCTCTCACTACATCTTCTCCTCTGGTTTGTTCCAAATGACTGAAATTCCACTATTAGACAGTCATACCTTTGGCTTAGAGGTTCATCCACAAAATTCCTTTGGGAGATAAGATATGAGCTTTAAATCTTGGGGTGAATCAGAGTATCAAGAACTCTCCAGCTGACAGCTGAGAGGAGCCTCTAAAAGGAATTGAAATGAAAAAGGCACTAGGTGCTTGGAGAATACAGCAGCATGAAAAGGAGTCAGAGGAAAATAATAACATTCTTACAAGTTCCACCTGCTTGACAACACCAAGGTCAGTTCCTCCAAAATCTCTATCTGGTTTGGCATCATTGGCGGCGGTGGTGGTGATGATGGGTTTTCACCAAACTACACCCACCCAACAAGAGCAGATATCCATATGAGCTAACCACCAATGTATACGCAAAGAAAAGGATAGTGTGTATATATACGTATAAGAGGATGAGGGCTTGTTGATGTTCCCTCATTAGTATAGCATGACTCTGACACAAAACAAAGAATTTATATTCCAAGCAAGATAATAGTATGGAAGATGCATTTATTACCCATCTAGTATTTTCCTTCCCGACTTTATTATTTCTTTATATAGATATTTAATGGAACTACTTAGGCAAATGCCTCTTGAGGAACTCGTTCTTGAAGAATTCTAGTCACAGATCCAGTGAGCATATCACCAACTTCCATTAATTAAATGCTTTTAACTCTAAAACTCTGTTGAAACAAAATGTTCACCTATGCTAATTCAGAAGGTACCATAAAAGCCATAGGGTCATGAAATCATATTTACCAAACGATAAATTTATGTCATATAATCTGGGGAATACGCATATAAAAACAACAGTTAGGGCTCCCCTGGTGGCGCAGTGGTTGAGAGTCCGCCTGCCGATGCAGGGGACACGGGTTCGTGCCCCGGTCCGGGAAGATCCCACATGCCGCGGAGCGGCTGGGCCCGTGAGCCACGGCCGCTGAGCCTGCGGGTCCGGAGCCTGTGCTCCGCAACGGGAGAGGCCACAACAGTGAGAGGCTCGCGTACCGAAAAAACAAAACAAAACAAAACAGGAAGTGTGGTCCATGAGATCTATAAGGGGCCATTGCTTGCTTATCCCATCCATGTGGGAAGAACGTTCAGAGAGGAGGCATCAGGTTTCAATGGCGCCCCCTGAGGGCAAGGAGGAGCCACAGTCGCTTGCAGCAAGCCCTGAGCTTTAACCTGCCACTCTGGGCCCTGAAACCATTTCCCCTGTATTCCCTCCAGACTGGCAGGTAAACGCTCATCTCCTGGCCAGGCTGCTCGGAGGATATGACCCTCAAGTTAAAATGAGGCAGCAGAACACGAAAACAGACCAGGAAGCAGGGCCTCAACAAACGATGTGCAACGAGGGCCTCCAGTTCCGCTGCTCTTCCTTTCCACCAGCTAGTCACAAAAGCCCACCATAGGCCATGAGCCGCCACAACCTTAGTGCAGGTGGCACCTCAGGCTGAGACACAGTCATTCTCTCCCTCAAGGCAGCCTCCGGAGAAGACGCACAAGCACAGACAGGACAACCCCCTCCAGAGCTGAGGCCACTCTGGGCCAAGCTAGCTTCTGTGAGGGCTCCGGCTGCCCCGAGGTTAAGAGTGAGGGCTCTGGCATCTGGCTTCTGCTCGGGGCCAGGCAACCTAGTTAGCCCTTCTGTGCCTCAGCCGCCTCGTCTGTAAAATGCCGTGACACGGATTCACGAGTCAATGCGCAGGCCTGGCCCTCAGTACAGGCTGGTCGTCACGATTTCACTTATTATCCTAGAGCGCACTTGCCTAAAGCTGATTTCCCAGGCATCTCTTAGTCTCTGCCCAGGCAGGGGCATTCTTAAGGAATGTGAAATTCTTCAGGGCTGTGAAGGATGCTGAAAGCTGGAACAAACTCCAGATGGGAAGTAAGGAAACTGAGACACAGGCAGACCCGTCACTCAACTTGACTGTGACACCTTGGGGCAGGCCCTTGACCTCTCTGAGATGCTGAGAGACTCTGCCTTGCAGAGGTGCTGTGGGGATCAGAAGGGAGGACTCAACGCGAGAGTCCACAGACCTTTTCCCCATAAGCTGGCTCTTAAATTCAACCACTGTCCCTTATATTCTCCACCAAAACCCAATCCGGACATTCGCCACCAAACTTCTAAAACCACCTCCAGGTCACCTTTACCCTGGAAGATCCCACAATCCTCAGCCGGATTCCACTTTCCAGAACACTGGCTCTGCCAGGCCTGGTCCAGCCCCCTTTCCCTGCTGTCAAGGCCTGCTTGGCCTATTCCTCGGGCCCCCGCTCCTTTGGGAGGGCATCGGCCCACCCTCAATGCCCATCTGCTGACTGGAAGGCCTTTCCTCCTCATTTCCACTCTAGCATTACTGAGATACAATTGACATACTATGTAAGTTTTGTTTTGTTTTGTTTTTTTTTTTTTTTTTACTATGTAAGTTTAAGGTGTGCCATGTGATGATCTGATGCACATATATATTGTGAAACCCTCCCTTTCTTCTATCCACCCAGATCCTGCCTGACCTTCATAGCTTGCCTGAAGACCAGCTCCACAAAAACGGTCTTACCAGATTTCTAGCCTCCAGAGACAACTCGCTTTTCTTCTAGTCCAATTTCTCTCCCCAAGACGTCGTCTGAATGTGGAATCTGACCCACTCCACGTGAATAGTTCTGGTGCGCAGCAGCGCGCTGTGCTTTCGAACTGCCACAATGGTGCCAAAGTTCTCCTTCCACACCCCGAGTCAAAGATCCCCCTCACTCTGTCTAGCTCCCACGTAGCTCCAGCTCTCCCCACCCCCCAGCTGCACCCTTCGTCAGCTTTGCTCCTACTTTTCACAGCTCGTGACGGCCAACCTGCCACATCATCTTCCATCCTCCCCAGGCCAGGGCCTCCCGCAGACCCCTCCCCGATCATCTATTTGTCTAAGGCCTGCTGACACTGCAGCTCCCAGAACTGAGCCAGAAGCTCCAGAAGTGGGTTGAGCAGGACTGAGCTGCTGGGGCCATTCTCTGCCTTGAGCTGGACTCTCTGATCTGACCACTGGACACACACAGCCCTCACGGAGCCTTCCCTTGTTTCACCGGCAGACCCCAGAGATCTTCTGGGTTTGGTTCTAGACCACCGCAATAAATCGAATATTGTAATAAAGCGAGTCACACGAATTGTTTGGTTTCCCAGTGCATACAGAAGTTGTTTACACTATACTGTAGTCCATTAAGTGTGCAACAGCATCATGTACCCCCCCCAATTTAAAAATGCTCTATTTATTGCTAAAAAATGCTGTCATCTGAGCCTTCATCAAGTCATCATCTTTTTGCTGGTGGAGGCTCTCTGCCTCCATGTTGGGGGCCGCTGACTGATCAGGGTGGTGGTAGCTGAAGGCTGGGATGGCTGTAGCAATTTCTTAAAATAAGACAACAGTGAAGTCTGCCACATTGATTGACACTTCCTTTCACGAATGATTTCTCTGTAGCACGCAATGTTGTCTGATAGCATTCTACCCACAGAAGAACTTCTTTCAAAATCAGAGTCAATCCTCTCCAACCCTGCCGCTGCTTCATCAACCAAGCTTACGTAATATTCTAAATCCTTTGCTGTCATTTCAACAATCTTCACAGCGTCTTCACCAGTAGATTCCATCTGAAGAAGCCACTTTCTTTGCTCATCCATGAGAAGCAACTCCTCGTCCATTCAAGTTTTTTTCATGAGACTGCAACAATTCATTCACATCTTCAGGCTCCACGTCTAATTTTAGTTCTCTTGCTATTTTCACCACATCTGCAGTTAGCTCCTCCACTGATGTCCTGAACCCCTCAAAATCAACCATGAGAGTTAGAATCAACTTCTTCTGTTCATGCTGATATTCTGACCTCTTCCCATGAATCACGAGTGTTCTTACTGGCATTTAGAGTGGTGAATCCTTTCCAGAAGGTTTTCAATTGACTTTGCCCAGGTCCATCAGGGGAGTCACTATCTATGGCAGCTATAGCCTTACGAAACGTATTTCTTAAAAAAGAAGACTTGAAAGTTGGAATGACTCCTTGATCCATGGGCTGCAGAATGGATGTGTCAGCAGGCATGAAAACAACATTAATCTCCTTGTACATCTCCATCAGAGCTCTTGGGTGACTAGGTGCATTGTCAATGAGCAGTAATATTTTGAAAGGAATCTTTCTTTTCAAAGCACTAGGTTTCAACAGTGGGCTTAAAATATTCAGTAAACCATGTTGCCAACAGATATGCTGTCATCTAGGCTCTGTTGTTCCATTTATAGAGCATAGGCAGAAGAGATTTAGCGTAATTCTTAAGGGCCCAAGGATTTTTGGAATGGTAAATAAGCATTGGCTTCAACTTAAAGTCAGCAGCTGCATTAGCCCCTAACAGGAGAGTAAGAATGTCCTTCGAAGCTCTGAAGCCAGGCATTGACTTCTCCTCTTTAGCTATGAAAGGCCTAGATGGCATCTTCTTCCAATAGAAGGCTGTTTTGTCTGTCGAAAATCTGCTGTTTAGTGTAGCCACTTTCATTAATTATCAATATCTTAGCTAGATCTACTGGATAACTTGCTGAAGCTTCTATATCAGTGCTTGCTGCTTCACCTTGCACTTTTATGTTATAGAGATGGCTTCTTTCCTCAAACCTCATGAACCAACCTCTGCTAGTTTCAAACTTCTCTTCTGCAGCTCCCTCACCTCTCTCAGTCTTCACAGAATTGAAGAGACTTAGGGCCTTGCTCTGGATTAGGAATACTGTGGCTGGTTTGATCTTCTATGCAGACCACTGAAACTTACTACATCAGCAATTAAGGCTGTTTCACTTTCTTATCATTCATGTGTTCCCTGGAGTAGCAGTTTTAATTTCCTTCAAGAACTTTTCCTTTGCATTCACAACTCGGCTAACTGTTTGGTCCAAGAGGCCTACTTTCCAGCCTACCTCAGCTTTGGACACACCTTCCTCACTAAGCTTCATCATTTCTAGCTTTTGATTTAAAGTGAGAGATGTGCGACTCCTTTTTCCACTTGAACACTTAGAGGCCATTGTAGGGTTATTAACTGGCCTAATTTCAAAACTGTTGTGTCTCGGGGAACAGGAAGGCCCGAGGAGAGGGAGAGAGACAGGGGGAACAACCAGTTGGTAGAGCAATCAGAAAACACACATTTGTTGATTAACTTTGCCGTCTCATTATGAGCATGGTTCCTGGTGCCCCAAAATAATTAACAGTAGTAACATCAAAGATCACTGATCACAGATCACCAGAACAGGTATAATAATAATGAAAAAGTCTGAAATACTGTGAGAATTACCAAAATGAACATGATACAAATGAACTTATTTACAAAATAGAAACAGACTCACAGACTTAGAGAACAAACTATGGTTACCGGGGTGGGGAATGGTGGTGGAAAGGCATAGTTAGGGAGTTTGGGATTGACATGTACACACAGCTATATTTAAAGTAGATAACCAACAAGGCCCTACTGTATAGCATAGGGAACTTTACTCAACATTATGTCACAACCTAAATGGGAAAAGAATTTGAAAAAGAATAGATCCATGTATATGTATAACTGGAAAAAAATGTATTACAATCCTACGGGGGAAAAAATCACTGAATTGTATACTTTAAAATGGGGGAATTTTATGATATGTGAATTATATCCCAATAAAGCTGTTATTTAAAAAAGAAAACAACCCCGCAGTACCTGCAAAGTGCAATAAAATGAGGAATGCCTGTATTGGGGTTGCTCTGGCCTCTACAACTAGATAAGGTCATTGAGGATGGCCTGGAGCCGTGTTCTCTTGAATCCTCCGGCACAGACAGGCGTGCAACACCTGCTGATTCACTCTTTGATTTTACCCCAAATCAGGCCTGAACTAAATGACATGCCTACTCACCATGGCTAAGATTCTGACTAAAAAACACCTCCTGCCCTATACAAGCAAGCAGCGTTACAGGCTCCGAGAGTCATCAGGCAACAAAAATGAAGACAAATACCAAGAGGGAACTGCGAACATCCAAAACAAAGCCCACCGTGTACAATTTGGCTACGGTTTGCAGCTTTCTTCCTTAGGCCTGATCTGTAAAGGATGGACCGGGGATGCCAAGGACCATCCAGCACAGGAACCTGAGTCTCAAGTGACTCACATGGTGGGACCAGTTAGACATTCAATAAGGAGCTCCATGAAGGTCCTTTCCGCCTTCTTGAAAGGCCCTGGTGCCGTGGTGAGTAAAGGCAAATCTTGGTCGACTTGCTCCACACATGCATTTTGAAATCTAGCCTTCCAGGCAGACAGCAGTGCGATCAGGATCTGGGCTGCCCTTTTTGATTGTGGCACAGACAATGCCATCTTATCTTCCTCCTAGGCCCACAAGATGACTCTATTTCTCAGGCTCTCTTGGAGTGCAGCCACCGTGACTGACTTCTGCCCCCTCTCATCCCTCGGCTCCTGGCTGGATGCAGAAGCTTCAGTGGGGAATTAAGAAGCCCTAGGATGGTGGTTTGCGAAGTGTGGTCCCTGGACCAGCAGCGGCAGCAGCTGGAACTTGTTCGAAATGCAAATTCTCAGGCCCACCACCATGGGAGTGGGGCTGAGCAATCTGTGTTTTGATAAGCCCTCAGGTGATTCGATACACACTCAAAGTGGGAAACCACTGCTCCAGAAGATGGCGGAGCTCTTAGATGGAAAGATCTGGGCTTGCGGGAATAGGAATAAACCTGTATTGTGTTAAGCCATTTGGGGAGTTTTCGCGTCCCAATTAAAACAATAACAATCCCGGGCTTCAGGTCCGTCTACTCATTAGGGTCATGTCCCACCTGGGGTTTCCCAATGCCAAAGGCTGGCGGCCAGGAGACTGGGGTTATTTTACCTCGGCTGTGAGAGCCCACACAGGAATCCTTTCTACCCACTCATTCATTCATTCACAGTCTGGTTGGTATGTTAACAATGGGGGAAGCGGAAGTCGCTGCGGGGCCAGGATCAGATAGCAGCCAGCTGCTGGTGTTAACACATTCCTGCCGCCCTGCAGCCCTCCTGCCCGCCACAGGCTGCATGGCACCCTGGGCCGGCACCTGCCTGCTTGTCCGTTAAGGGCGTCCAGAGCCCGCATCTGGGCCCGAATTCACAGAGGATATCAGGGACCCTGTGCCTGCAGCCCCTGCCAGGCCAGCAGCTGTGGCTGCAGAACAAACCGGGTCCCAGGCTGTCCGGAGAGGCCTGGATGGCCGTCTTTCCATCCGTGACACGCGATTTGAGTTGTGAGGACTGGTCTCTCCTTGCCATCTTTCCCTGTCGGCTCCAGGTGAAATCCCACTTATTCCTCGAGGTCTCCCCCACATCCTGCCTTGTCCGCAGGTCTGCTGGCTCCTCCTTCTCCGGTGTCCTTAGAAGCCTCTATGTCTGACACTCTCAGTGTGGCCTTCGACGTCACCGAGCCCACCCACGCTGTTTAACTGCTTTATACAAAGCTCTGTGTCTTCCCGTCAAAACTCAGTTCCTGAGGATGGGGGTTGTGTTTTGCATGCCTCCCACGTACCCCTAGACGTGGCACTGGACCAGAGCACTCATATCACGCTGGCACTCACCAAATGCCTGCTTCATGACTGATGAGTGAGATCTGGGGAGAACGGAAACCCCACGTGAGCACCCTGACGATGTTGTACATATACCCGCCGGATCAATGAACCTAGATGTAAGATACAGAGACACAGGGCTTCCCTGGTGGCGCAGTGGTTAAGAATCCGCCTGCCAATGCAGGGGATGCGGGTTCGAGCCCTGGTCCGGGAAGATCCCACATGCCACGGAGCAACTGAGCCCGTGCGCCACAACTACTGAGCCTGCGCTCTAGAGCCCGCAAGCCACAACTGTTGAGCCCGCACGCCTAAAGCCCGTGCTCCACAACAAGAGAAGCCACTGCAATGAGAAGACCGTGCACCGCAACCAAGAGTAGTCCCCGCTCGCCGCAACTAGAAAAAGCCCACGCACAGCCACGAAGACACGGTGCAGCCAAAAATAAACAAATTAAATAAATTAATTAAAAAAAAAAGATAGAGACACAGACGAGGCTTCTTTGCTGGGGGCACACTATGACCCCAGACTTTCTCCTCCAGCTGGCCTCTTGCTCCCCTATGATTATTCAATCATATAAAAGAACCTCAGCTGCCTGAGGTTGGCCTTGCTATACTGAGCTCTCTCCCTGCCATCTATTCTTTTTTTCTATGAGCTATTTATTTCCCAGGCCCAGTACAGAAGCACACATACCTCTGTGAGCCTCCCATCCGTCCTCTACCTTCCAAAGCAGGGACTTTCCCTGGGCAATTTTAAAGGATGTGGCTTACTTACTTACACTTGGGTTTTTGGCCACACACCAAACTGGACAAGGAATGCGTTCCCTCCACCCTCCCCCACCCCAAATGCATGCTGGCCACTCCTGTTAGGCAGGTCTGCTTACTGGGTGATCCAACCCTCTCTCAGGTGCCCTCTGCTCCCTGTACCTCTCTCTTTTGCAAGTCTTGCCCCCACCCCCACCCCACGCCCGCGCCAAAAGAAGCCCCCAGCCAGGCAGGACCACAGGGCAGGATGCCTCAGAAATTTATGAAACCTGAAACCACCATCCTCCTCTTCTCTTCTTCCGTCAGGAGAAACAGTTGACTGCTCCAGTTAAGCAGCAGATATTCCGCATGCCTGAGGAAGGGGAAGGGCTGTGAGAAGCCTTAGCAAGCTGGGGCTGGGGCTGGGATTTGCGTGCTTCAGACCTGCAAGCAAACAGGCAGACTGCTAACTGCTTGTTGTTTGCTGGTTGCACGACGTTGAGCAAATCACGAAGCCTCAAAGCTCCTCAGTTTCCCCACCTGTAACACTAACCTCCTAGGGCTGCTACAGAGATTGCATGAGGGAATAAATACAGACACTTGGACCGGCGCCTGGTGCATAGGAAGTGCTCCTCAGGGCCCAGCTCTTACTCTTATTATGGTTATTATTTCCTCAAGCCTCACTTCAGGAGGTCACTAACCTCTGAAGAATATGCAAGGCAAAGAGCAGAGACCACTGTGAGCCAGAAGATAAAGGCCAAGGGGGAGCTCATGACTACAGAACCCTCTAGAACCTATGACCTCCGTGGAAGAGCATCTGGAAAACTCCACAATTATAATGCTAGGTGGAGCTCAATCCTTTTGATCCCGCACCTAGGCGCTAAGTAGCAACTGACTAAGCTGGCAAGGATGTCCTTACATCTAGAAGTCATTTAATCAAACATTAGATTTAAGTCAACCCAGTTCAATTTTGCAGATGTCGAAAAAAGTATGTATGTATATTCATATAGTTTTTTTTTTTTTTTTTTTTTTTGGTGGTACGCGGGCCTCTCACTGTTGTGGCCTCTCCCGTTGCGGAGCGCAGGCTCCGGACGCACAGGCTCAGCGGCCACGGCTCACGGGCCCAGCCTCTCCGCGGCACGTGGGATCTTCCCAGACCGGGGCACGAACCCGTGTCCCCTGCATCGGCAGGCGGACTCTCAACCACTGCGCCACCAGGGAAGCCCCCATATAGATAGTTTTGAGCCTGCAAATATTCTTCACTGAGCAACATCAGGGAGGGCACCTAGATGCTCAAGAATGCTGCAGTCTGAGAGCAGCCCAAAGGACTTCTCTCTTTTAAGTGGACCCGGTGGAGAGGGTTTCAAGGAAGACTCGTTGAAAGGGGAACGCAGGTGACGGGCTGGCTGGAAGGCTTAGTGGCATCTAGCATGGAGCGCGCAACAAAAACGTGGGACTTCTGTAGCAGAATAAGCAGAGGATCTATCCAGGCTGAGGACACAGGGTGAGCAAAGCCTGGGCAGAGTTGATGCATGTGGTGTGTTTGTTCAAAGAGTAGTAAGGAGTCTGGGGCACCCACACTGTAGATGACGTGGTGAAAAGGCCGTAGGAGAGATCAGGGCAATTACATAGACAAATGTCAGCACATAGACTCAGCAAACATTTGTCATGCTCCTGCCGTGTGGCAGGCACCGTGATGAACATGACAGGCAGGGGTCCCTGCTGTGTGTGGTGGACGTTCTCCTAGGGCTGTTGGGCACACTGGTTGCCTTAGCCCAATACAGACTCCTGGGTCCCTCCCTGAAAGATGCTGATCCAGCAGGTCTGAGCAAGCCCCAAGGTACTGAATATTTTTAAAGCATCCCACATAATTCTTTTCCTTTTCCACAGTGAAATTTTTTGAGGTGTAGTTGCTGTATAATATTTTATAAGTTTCAGGTGTACGACAAAGTGATTCACAATTTCTAAAGGTTATACTCCATTTACAGTTATGACAAAATATTGGCTATATTCCCGGTGCTGTACAATATATCACTGTAGCTTGTTTATTTTATACATAATAGTTTGTATCTCAATCCCCAGCCTTATCTTGCCCCCCTCTTTCCCTCTCCCCACTGGTAACCACTGGTTTGTTCTCTATACCTGTAAGCACCCCACATAATTCTAATACACATTTGGAAAACACCCATCTGGATCCATCTAACTCAGAAGGGCCTGAATCTGCTCAACAACATCCCTTCCTGAACTTGAATCCCTCCAGAGAAGGAGGGCTTACCACCTCTCATGCAAATGCTTTGCAAACTGTAAAACATCCCATAAAAATAAGCTGTTATTATTATTGATGCTGGGCCATTAGTCCACCTTTGGACAGTCTGATTTGTGGGTTGGTCTCCCTTACAAAGAGCCAAGTTTGCACACTGTGACACCCTTCAACTCCGAGGCCCAGCCCTCGTCCCCTCCCTCTCTTCCTCCCCTCCGGGGCTCAGCAAAGCATCTTCTCCTCTGATAAAGTTTAGGACCCATGGCACCCTGACCGCCCCTCCACAGGCAACCTCCAGACCCTTTTAAAGTCTGAGTCACGGCCTTGACTCAATATTCCCCCCAGGTGATCTGATGGGGCAAGAGAACGCTCTGGCGGTCCCTTCAACAGTCCTCCCAGACCCAGACCAGACCACGTTCCCTCTGTGTTAGTGTCCGTTTCCCTCCTTTACAAAGGTGAGATAGGTTTGCGGAAGCTCCTGTGTTCTCTATCAAAATGACATAACGGATCCCAAGCATCAGGAACGCTGAATTTCTACTTAGAACAAAACTAAAAAGCCCATTTATTGTCTTCAGCAAAGTTTTTCAGGCCTCAACTCATTTGGGAACCTCATCCAGCAGAGGTGGCTATCAGTGGTCTGGGCCTGCCCTGTAAGGGTCAGCATCTCAGAATGCTCCGGGGGCCTCCAGAATGAACACCATCAGAACCCAGGCCTCTCCAGCTGTCTTCCCAACGAGGGTGGTCTGCACGGAAGGGGGCCTTTCTTAGCCAGGCTCAGAGAAACCTGGTCTTTATGACTGGACCCTTCTCCCCGGCTTTCTCCACTGCTCCGTGACATGGGTCTCTCCCTCCCACTTCACCGGCGTTCTCCTTCTCCTTCATACGTGGGTCAGAGCAGCAAATCCTCTTGCTGGAGGCTGTCCTCTGACAAGCCATCAACTTGTCAAACACACTCCTTTCAACAGCTGAAACAGCCAGAAGCTATCGGGATCGTCAAGACCCTCACCGGCATCCATGCTCTTTCTCTGGCCGGACAGGACGGGCCAAATAGGAAAACTCTGATGCCAAGGAAACGGGATCTTTCTCATGGGCCATGGGAAGCCATCAAGGGTTTTGCAGCCCTGGAGGAGTGGGGAGCAGCCTGGGCTCAGCAGGTTCTAGGATGGCAATATGGTAGTGGTGGGAAGGGCAGGGAGGGAGGGGGAGAAAGCGGAGGCTGGCTGCAAACTACTGCAACAGTCTAGGCAAGGTGCGAGAGCAACCTAAGGAGGTGGCAGAGGGCACGGACACAAATAGGGATCCGGGGGGTCGGGGAGTCGTTGTTGTGAGGACCAAGGGGGAAGGCGATGTGGACAACAGGAGACTCGCCGGGATGGGAATTCCAAGTACACTTGAGAGGGGATGGTAACAAGCTGGGTTTGGCCATGAGGCCGAGATGGCTGAGCACCAGGCAAGTGGACACCCTACTGGCAGAGGCCCATGGCTTACACGTTGTGGCCCCAAAGTCAACCAAAAAGAGCGCTACTCTGCTGACCGGAAGCCTCGAGGCTCAACACCAGATTGCCAGCCCTCCATCTTCTCTCTTGCCGCCCTCCCTCCCCTCCCCCGACCCAAAGGAGGTCTCCTGACCCTCTCCCCAGTTGGTGCCCCTGTGCCCCTCCTGGCCCATTTGGAGCCGTTCCGGGGCCTTGCTGAGCTGCGTCCTGACCAGAGACATCCTTCACAGGAGAGCGAGACTCCTGCACACACGCGAAGCCATTAAAAATTAACTCCAGAGATCTTCTGAGAGCAAAAGAAAGTCAGAGAAAATTGTCTAGAAGAACAGAGCATTAACCATCTTCCCTCATTCAGCATCTAACAACAGTTACGACTCAAGAGAAATGTTGTATTTCTTTCTTTCACGAAAGGATAAATCTTTTTTTATGCACTTACCACGGAAAATGCTTAGCTCGTCAAATTTCACGTGCTAAGAGGAGCTAAAGCAACATCGCAGCGGGGCCCTCTCTGCACCAGCTCACTCAGCCCTATTCTAACCTCTGCACGGGGTGGCATGTAAATGGAGGGGCTCAGCCTCAGGGGAGGGACGAAGAGGGCTGGCGGCCGGGCCCGGGGGCAGCTCCGGGACTCAGCCAAACTCTCCTGACTCATCTGTGCTGCAAGAAAACGAATTCTCTTTCAGACAGTGGCTCTCTACCACACCTACTGTGTTGGGTCTTGGCGGGGGGCGGGTGAAGATGGGAGCAGAGGCCCAAATCTGAGACGTGCGCTAGTACAGAGGTTCTCGGAGTTAGGTCCCAGCAGTGGCAGCATGAGCATCTCGGGAGACCTCGTTAGAAATGCCAATTCTCAGGGCCCCACCCCCGACCTACTGAGTCAGAAGCTCTGGGGTGGTGCCCAGCAATGAGCTAACCAGCAGGCGATGCTGATGCACTGGAGAACCTGTACTCTAGCACTCAGGCTGTGTTTCATTCCCAGGTAGGAAACAAACTCCAGATGTTCCCAATTTCATTCGAAAGGTCAACATCGTTCTGAGTTCAAGGTGAGTGGCTCTATTGATTTTTTTAACATGGTGGTAAAAGCAACTTACTCCCTTTTTGCTGCTACAGAGCAAAAGAAGACAATGCCTGTAGGACACAGATGGCTTTGGAGGGAATGCAGCTCAACGGGTGTCTGAGTAACAACAGCTCAGCCTGCCAGGACCCTTTCCTTCCCCTGTGGGTGGCCACTTCCTCTCATCTTGCGTTAACCAGCCCCTATCTCCTTCTATCCACCCTCTTCTTGTCTGTCTCCTCCACCCAAGCTCCACTCACTCACAACAGACCCCAGCAGGGCTGGCTGAACCTCCACAGTGACCCCTTACCTGAGACACTCAAGACAACGGTGTTTAAAAATGCAGCCCTGACCACCTCTGTCTGTGGCTCTCAAAGCTCAGACGGGACAGGTGGCAACTGCAGCCGAGCCAGGGCTTTGGTGAGTCCACGCCGACCTGACTTTAGCGACTAACTCAGCTTCGATTTCCCTATCTATAAAATGGACAAATCACTACTATCTAGGAAGAGCTCATTAAATGTCAGAGTTTTGAGCCTCAAGAGAGCGAGCCCCCTGGGAAGGTGGGTGGAAGCATCTGGATGCTGGGATTCCAGCACCTACCACTCTGCTACAAGGCTGCCCCTTCTTCTTCAACACCCACCACGGCCCCTTCTGGAACCCTGAGTGCATAGCAGGGGCTCAATAAATGAATTAAGGGGAGAGAGAGATGAAGCAAAGAGACTTGTGAACATATGACTCAGGAAAAGGTAGAATTGATCAGGGATGGTATTTGAGGGGGAAGGAAATTGCTAAACAAAACAGACTGTGTTTACTACCATGAAAGGAAGCCAAAACAGTAACCAGCTACCATGAAACACAGGAAATTCGGAAAAGTATGTAAAAAGGGCACTGTTTTCTTTCCTCTTCTAAAAGGTTAAGACGGTTCCAAAACTTACTCCCTTCCTCTCTAAAGAGCTCACTGTCCTATGTATGGAGATGCTCCTGGGAGCCCAGAACGTGACCCTACCCCACGCCGCATTCCTTCCCCTCCCCTCAAGGTCCCCTGCTTCCTCTCAGGGGCAGGGGCCCACGACATCATTGATCTGCTTTTCTAGTCACTGTCACAATGCTGTACCTGTTCCACTGAACGAGGTGCACCCATCCCAATGCTCACTGGAGCCGCAAAATATTTGTGTTCTTTAGTCTTTGTCTTACGATGCCTAGAAGAACTGTGGGGGAAATTATTGCACAGTGAACGAAGAAACCCGCAAAACTTTGTATATTGTACTCTGATTGTAACTATATAATTGGATTCATCAGACTAAAGACAAATACTCAAATGAAAACAGGTTAGGTGACGGGATTATCATCCTTTTCCTTTCTTCTATAATGTGGTGGATATTGACCACACACACACACACACACACACACACACACACCACATCAGCCTTCCAGCATCCACTGATCTTCCTTTGGAACAGATAACTTGCAGAAAACCATATCTGACAGGATGGTGAGGGACGAGAAGGGCACAGCCCACGTGAGGACCAGTTACCCTGAGACACCATGGCCCAATAGCCGGGGATACAGAGAAGGGTGAGACCTACCCTGGGGGACTCTAGAGTGAGGAATGGAGAAGATAATAGCTGAATACAAGGAAGATATTCCCCTGGAAATGGAGCTGTCCAACAGCGGAAGTACCTGCCAAACCCTCGTCTCCTGACCACGCAGATGTGTGGGGAGGAAGGTACTGAATAATCATCTAACTGCAGGAACGGGTGGGCTCAGGACCTCCACATCTCAGATCTCATCACTGTCTGCTTCAAGGTAAACGCACAGTCTAAGGAGGATCAGAGCCCCAAACCCAGATCTCCCAGGGCCTGGACCGATACACCAGAGCTTCTGATCAGTTGGTGCTTCTTGGCCTCACAGTGGGCTAGGGTATGTCCGAGGCAACTGAGGCAAATTGGTTGGCTCTGGCCTTTTTACTGAACCCAGTACACCCGACAGATATCATCATTTTACACCCTTGCCATGAGGGGGAAAGGTTCAGAGTGCCTCTCACCACGGCAAAGAGGAGACGGCTTCTTACAAAAGCTGGTAAATATTTCATCAGAAGGAAGTCTGTTTTCATTGGAACTGCCCCATCTAGCTGTCCAGTCTCTAACTCTGATTTTAAGAGATCCATCTGATGATCTTTCCTTTTCTTCAGAAACAACAGCTCCCCACCTCCCCGCTCCCAAAAAAAGCTGACCTAAACATGCTTGGTAACAGAGAGACGGGAGATGAGCCAACCAAAATGAAAGCGCACAGGGTCTGCGCCCAGATAGTCAGGAGTACTTGGTCACACTTCCACATGCTGGCTCGTGTTACAGCCAACTTTTGTTTACCGGGCCTGCAGATTCTCTTCCTGCCCTTCCCAGCTTCCTATTTTAACTTTCTTCTTTCTCTGTTCACTATTATCTCAGCAGACAATGAACGCAGGCAACAGAGAGGTAGTGAAAAAACTAAGTTACCTGCTAATGTGGATTACCTGATCCATCTGGAGAACAGAATGGGAGTGGACAAAGAACGGGCGGGCCTCGTTGTTATGGATGCGGTTATCGCAAGTCACCCCCTGCCCCCCAAGCCTAACTAAATGCTCAAGTCTGTGGCCAGCAGAGAAGGGAACGCGAGTTATCAAAGGTCCTGCCAAACGGTGGCGGGGACTCAGCTGCTGTCCTGTAGAATTTACACAGATGGGCTTGGTCGCTACGAAAACCCGTGGTTCAAAGTTCTGACCAAAATTCGGGTTACTTTTCAGCTAGTTCAGCCATGCACTTGCAGGAATCAACAATGGGAGGTTAAAACAGGATTCGCAATGATTTAAACCTGATCCCCCCTCCAAGACCATTGTACAGCTGAGCAGGTGCCTCCATTCACCCTTCCATCCTCTCCAGTTACATGGCAAAGGGCTCGAAACTCCCAGACACCCAACCGGCCAGCATTCAGTGAACTCGCTGTGAGCTGCACCTGGGGGGCCCGGGGACAGGACATTCCGAGACACTGTCTGGCCGTGTTGCAGTTTGGTTTGGTTGAGGCCATGAGGCAAGACAACATCAAAGGAAAAAAACCATACGTAGTAACACGAAAACATACACTTAAACATAGGTAACAGTTTGAGGTAGTAATGTCAAAAAGGCTGGCAGAGCTGGCTTAGTATAATGGTCCTGAGGAGGAGAGGCGGGTTTCACAGGTACCTGCAGGGGCTGTGGAAGATGTCCAGGATGCCCAGCAGGGGAGGGCACATCTGGGTGGGGTACAGCTGGGGAGGGCACAGCTTGGGGGAGGGCACATCTGGGTGGGGTACAGCTGGGGAGGGCACAGCTGGGGAGGGCTGGATGCCCTCGGAGCTGACTGTGGAGAAACCAGGTGGGCAGGAGTGGAGATTGGAGGGAGGGGTGGGGGGGGATACCGAGTTCAAATCTGACTCACAGGTCCAAGAAGAGGAACACTTTGATAATCTCACACATCATACACCAGCACAGAAAAGCCACAGAAGCGAGAAAGGTCCACTTTCAGGGTGGACAACAAACCAGCTAGATGAGATGTCTACAGCTTTGCAGATCCTCACACCCGCCTGGGAGGTGGGCCACATCACCTCCAATTTAGGGGCAAGGAAACCCCATTAGCATCAAGCCTTTCATGACGTTTCAGCATGGTTCAGTGGTAGCCAAAAGGGAGAAAGAGTCCACGTGCTCATCAGTGGATGAATGGATAAACCAAACATGACATATCCATACAATGGAATATTATTCAGCCATAAAAAGGGATAAAGTGCTGTTGCATGCTACAACACAGATGAATCTTAAGGACATTAGGCGAAATTAAAGCAGCAAGATACAAGAGATCATATGTTGCATGATTCCATTTATATGAAACTTCCAGAACATAGAGGAAGACATTTGCCGAGGGTTGGGTGGAAGGGAGAATGGAGAGTGACTGCTTATGGGGTGATGAAAAAGGTCCCAAATTTAAGTAGTAGTGATGGTTGCACAACTCTGTGAATATACTAAAAACCACGGGGCTTCCCTGGTGGCGCAGGGGTTAAGAACCCGCCTGCCAGTGCAGGGGACACGGGTTCGAGCCCTGGTCCAGGAAGATCCCACATGCCCGGAGCAACTAAGTCCGCAATCCACAACTACTGAGCCCGCGTGCTGCAACTGCTGAAGCCCGTGCACCTGGAGCTTGTGCTCCGCAACAAGGGAAGCCACTGCAATGAGGAGCCCACGCACCACAGGGAAGAGGAGCCCCCGCTCACCTCAACTAGACAAAGCCCGCGTGCAGCAACGAAGACCCAACGCAGCCAAAAATAAACAAATAAATTTATCCCCGCAGGGTGCTCTTTTTGGGTTTCTGTCTTGGGCCCCCAGTGCTCGCTATCAGGATGTCTCGTCTCCCCGCATCTCAGCATCTCAGTGCAGGCCCCTGCTTGTGCGGGTGCTCAGAGCGAATCGTCTCAGGCGTCTGGATGAGGCCCCTCTGCTGACACTGAGTAGAAAGAGCTGGGGCTATCACCCTGTTGTCTTCGTGTTCCTTTGGAAAGGAAGGCTTATTAGATGAGTTTAATTTTTCTCTGGAAGCAAGGTTTGTGTGGGGAAAGGAGGCAAATTTGGATCTTTTAAAATACTGTGACCACTTATTCATTTATTGAAAACCGTTTATTGGGCACCTACTGTGCGCTCAGCACTGCTCTGGTGCCAAGATACAGCAGCAGATGAGCCCCTGTGGGGCTGGCATGCTAGTGAGAGGAGAGGGACGGTGACAGATGGTGGTGGCGAGTGTCATGGAGTGAAATAAACCTGCGGAGGGGGAGGAAGAGGGCTGCGGTTTGAAACAGGGCGGCCAGGAAACCAAGGAGGTGACAATTAAACTAAAGAAGGGGGGAGGGGAGTGAGCCATGCAGTTATAGGGAAGAATATTCTAGGTGAAGGGGGCATAGAGCAAGTGGAAAGGGCCTGAGACAAGAGAGAGCCCAGAGGGGAACGAGAAGTATTGATGGAGCAAGGTCTGTGCAGGGGCGGAGCCAGAGGGGTCACGGGAGGTCAGCTCGGGTAGGAAGAATGCCGGCTTCTACCTGGAGTGAGAGAAGGACTGACTATCACCTCACTGTTACCTCAACATCATTTCCTGGTGCGTGTCATACAACGCTGTTGGGTACACCAAGCTGGACAGTCAGCTGAGCATGACTTGGGGTAGAAAGCACCACAGGGGCACTTGTGGTGGAGACGTAACTGGAATCTGCCTTCTGCAGGCAACACAAGGAGACATTTCCGACAGGCCTTGAGGGATGGCGTGACCCATCTCGTTGGACAGTCCAGGAGAACACACGGGAGCAGAGGAGACTAAGCAATGGTCTCCCCAGGGTACCACCAGCACCCAAGCAGTAGTAGAGGATGTGTTTCAGAGCAAGAAGTGGGGAAAGTTATCCCAAGAGGTTAAAAACAGAGCGACTGTGTGCCAGAGAGCCTCGGCATGCGTGGTCTCTACCCTTTACAATAACCTGGCAAAGGTGACGTTACAATCCCCATCCTACAGGTGATAAGACAGAGACCCGGAAAGGCCACATGACTTGGCCAAAGCTTGGAGGCTAGCAGACGGGAGATGCTCGGCTCCAAGCCCAGGTGGGCCTCATTTTGTGGCCTTTCTCTCAGTCCAGTCATAGGGAATTGCTGATCATCGACTATTTCTGAACTGTAAGAAGGGCAGTTTCATACGGTGAGGCCTGCACTGACGACAGTGACCCACGACAGAAGCAGTGACGGTTCCTAAAGGAGACACAGCTTCTCATTCAAGTCTACTGTCAGGCCCTGTGAGTCGGGAGCACACGCCACAAGGCTTCCGGGTGTCCCTGTCTTCACAATCTCCCTAGGAGTCCTCCAGATGCCCAGTCCCGGCCTATCTGAATCAGAACATCCAGGGGCAAAGTCCAGGCAGCTGCATTTTAAAACAGAATCCCAGCTCCCCACCCCCTGCCCCACATCACCCTGACACAATCCTTCCCCCCAAAAGTCTGAAAACCCAACTGCCTCAGTATTCTTTCAGCAAATGGCAACAAAACTAACTTCAAGGTGTGCATTTTCCGAAATGCTCCTGGACAGGAAAACCCCAGGGAATTCTCTGTCCACAGGTCGCCTGCATGTCCTCCTGTTGAGGGTCCTGTCAGGGAACGAGACCGTCACACCTACTGTGCGCTGGCTTCCTGGGCAGACAGGAAAAACTAATTTTCAAAACTCCGCTCCAGATGAGTTTCCCAGGCGCCATGTTTCTTTCTTGAGATGTGCAGTGCTAAGATCTGTCTGCTCCAGTTAGCAGACAGAGAGGTAAGAAGAATCAGAGAGAACTCTCTCCGTTCATGATCAGGGAAGTCTGAACAGCAACAGGAAGGTGGTGGCAAAGTAACCAAGGAGGAGCTACTGGCTATAATTGGACATTCTGGCGTGTTTTTAGAACAGAATTTGGTGGTAGCTGGAACAACCAGCATTCCAAACCAGGAGCAGAGTTATTTGCTCCTCAATGTTTTTAATATCTCAATTCTCTATATGGCTCGATTTCCTTTTTCTTTTCTTTTCTTTTTTTTCTGGCTGCACCGCATGGCTTGCAGGATGTTAGTTCCCTGACTACGGATTGAACCCGGACCCCGGCAGTGAAAGCGCAGAGTCCTAACCACTGGACCATTAGGGAACTCCCCTGTCCTTCGGATAAATATGTATGACTTCCACCGCAACAAACTGACTTAATTCTATAGTCAGAGATTGCTTACTTTGATAAAAATGCTAGACTTGATGCTTCTGAAAATGAAGCCCACGTAGGGAACACATGGTCTCCGCCCCAACCCTAAGACGACGCAGTAGAACGTCAGCTCCTCTCTCCACACCGAAGGGAAGGCGGTGTGGACATCGTCACGCACTGGGCAGAGGGAGCCATTCCAGACAGTTAGCAAATTGTTGGCCCTTGGGATCTCATCTCCCTCCCTCTGAAATTCTTATCTTTCAAGTCTACCTTGTCATACTCTAGACTTGAGTTTGCAGAAAGCAGGTTTCAGCTATATCAACTTTTAACTCCAAGAAAATATTGTTCTTTTGTCCAATTCTGATCTTTCACGGTTACCTCAAAAGGAGTTCAGCTATCTCACACTCAAATAAAACCTAACCATTCCTTAAAATATCCTGATTGCCAGCCGCTTGCATTCCAGGCTAATGACTACTAAGACAGGGAGCCAGTGGTTATAAATCCCAGTTTGCTTTGTTAAAGGCTGAAGAATAAGGACCCAGACCAGAGCTCTCAGGCACTTCATGATGGGGAACGGCTGTATCCATCGCTCAGCAAACCACTGATGGAACGTGTACATGGCCACAGGGGGTGCCCAAGGTGGACAAAATATATAGCACAGGCTCCCTGCCCTCCCCCTAGTTAGGAGACAAGGCCTACACATGGCAACAATTAGGGAATAACACAGTATGCTTTGTCTTATTCACTAATCACACAGACATGAGTAACATACAGAAGTTGACAATAAAAATACCATTATATCAGAAACCAATTGTGTTTGATTGTGAGGTACATAGGAGAAAATATGACAGCGGGCTAACCTGGAGTTCAGCTCATCAAAGCCAGTGTTGTTACAAAAGGGACAGAATGTTACGGGATGGAGTCTAGAAGGGAAGCAGAGACACCCTAAGTGTGGGGAAGGGGCGGGGTTCAGAGACTGTTGACTGACAGGACTGGTTAGAAGTAAGGTTGACCCCATGGGGTGAGGTCAGACGTGGAAGGGAAAGGGAGCAATTGCTGCTTTCCTAGAAATGAAGGTACAAGATGATGGTGTTTTGGAAGTTGGAACTGATAATATTGGGCAGGTGAGCTGAATGAAGGCAATGGAGGCGGGACATCATCTCAATCAGATTTCCTTCCTGGGATGGTAGCAACCTTGGTCTCCTGCCCTACGTTTGGTTTTAAAGATTGTATTTCCACATGCACTTGAGGCCTTCCTCTGACAACCTGCATGGGGCTGCGGCTCCCGGGTTCCGTCTAAACCCCAGCTTTGCCAGTCAGCAGCTGGTGCTTAGGCTGGCAGCGCCGAGGCCCCCCCCAGTTCCCTGGCACTATGCTGATCCCACCTCCACCTGGGTTCCTGGAGCCCCCTCAGGGCCTGTGTGGGGCCTGCCTGTCTGAACCAGCCTTCCCTCTCCCTCCTTCTCGGCATCTTCCGTCTAGCGTCCCAGCACTTGCTCTCAGGAGGTGGTCTAGCACCGCGTACTAGCTCTTACCATCAGGCAGCCCCATGATGCTGGAATCATCCAGCGGGAGTTGTGTCTGCAGGGATGGAGCAGGGTGCCATCTCTTGACCGTAAAGGTTAAGTACTTGGCTGAAAACCTTAACCAAAGAAACTGGAAAAATCAGCAAACAAAAAATAAAATAGACACATGTGCGCCAATATCCCCAAATGGCTAGCTGAAACCATACACCCAGACACAGTGAGCACTGTTACACTGCATGGTTGGAGAATGGAGTGTTCCACTTAATCAGATGTCCTGTAACTGGGAAGTGCCAAAGATAAAATAAACACATGACTGGCTTGGGGAAAAAGTTACCACCTTTGTTTTGAGTGTGCTCTGGAATTTGTCTCAAGTATCTTCTCTTCTACCATGACCTCACGACAGCAATGGCAGCAAAGCAACTAACATTCCCATCCTCCATCTAGAAGCCATGCCCAGCAGAGGAAGTACTCAGCACAGTCCGTTCAGGGCCTCATGGAAGGACGCCCCCTGGGCACCCCCATGCTCACCAAGCTATGACTTTCCCCTACAACCCGCACCGTGTCTGCCCAGGCATCTCTCTAGTCTCTACCTGGCCCCTCATCCCCTGAGGCCCTGAACCCCAGGGAGTTGGCTGCTGCCCTCATTCCCTGCCTCTCTCTTGCTTTACTCCCTCTACCCAGCCCAGAGGAACACTCTGATCCCAGGCCCCGGACACAGGGTGCTGTGCCTACAGAGTGCGAGCACTTTTGCCAGCCAAGACTCCTGCTGTGGGGCTCCAGGTCCAGAATGGACCTTGTAAATGGCGACCACACCTAGCACTGGAGTCCAAGTGCTACAAGGCCTCTGGACAAGTTAAATCACTACCTCCAGCCCTGAGGCTGATGGACAGTGCTCAGGTTAATGGAACAACTGACAAGTAATTCACTATGCTATGTGCCTCACAACCAAGTTTCAAAAACGTGTTCTGTATCGTGATTGTTGGGGTAGTTACATAAATCTCTACATGGGATAAAACTTCATAGAAGTGCAAAGTGCACAAACGCATGCATGCGCGTGCACACACACACACACACACACACACACACAGACACACCCCCCATGAGGGTATGTTAAAAATGGTGACAACTGAATAAAGTCTGTAATCTAGTTAACAGTAATGTACCAGTGTCAATATCCATTGACATTGACGTTGGATGGGAATGGGGTGGGGAGAGGGATAAATTAGGAGTTTGGAATTAACAGATACACACTACTATATATAAAACAGATGAACAACCAGGACCTACTGTACAGCACAGGAAACTATATTCAATATCTTATAATAACCTATAATGGTAAAGAATTTGAAAAAGAATACATATACACATATATATAACTGAAGCACACTGTAAATCAACTATACTTCAATAAATTTTTTTTAAAAATTAAAAAAAATTAAAAATCCAAAAAAGGAACCCTCCATCCAGAGAGTTTTCACGCATCCACTCAGACTGACGTTTTACACCAGCACCTGCTCCAGCCTTTACCTGGGACAAGGAGGCCCACCCCTCGTAGCTCACCTCTCCTTCCAGCCTCTCAGCTGCTCCTGCCGCTATCAGGAAATATGTCCATCTCTGGGGGAGCCTGAATGTAAACCTTTATCCTCCAAGTGTACGCAGAACCAGGGGACCAGATGTCAGTCCCTTGGCAAGTTAGTGCTGAATGTTGAGAAGCAACCAGCCCTAGGCTTTGTGCTCTGAGCAATTTGAGATGTAAAGAAAAAACTATACTATTGGCTCTACCCAATAAAAGCTGCAGCTAAGGTGGAAAGCTTGGAGAGTAGTTAAAGGTTGAGTGGGATGTCCCTCCAAAAGATATGTTGAAGTTCTAACTCCCAGAACCTCAGAATATGACTTTATTTAGAGACAGGATATTCCCAGAGGGAATCAATTTAACATGAGGTCACTGGAGTGGGTCCTAATCCAATATGACTGGTATCCTTCTAAACGAGGGAAATTTAGACACAGACACACACAGAGGGAAGAAGATGTGAAGAGACACAGGGAGAAGACATCATCTAGAAGCCAAGGAGAGAAGCCTGGGACAGATCCTTCCCTCACAGACTCAGAAGGAACCAACCTTGCTCACACCTTGTTTTCACACTTCTAGTCTCCAGAACTGTGACACAATAAATTTCTGTTGTTTAAGCCAACCAGTTTGTGGCACTCTGTGACAGCAGCCCTAGCAAATTAATATTCAGAGTCAAATATATGGCTTGAAAAAAGGAGGCCATAATTCAGAGCCCATCATACCCCGTCTTCTTACGTGCCACTCATCAGTTTGAAATTAGATTCTGTTCCGAGTTGGCTTCTGGTCCCTGGGCAGGAGGAATGATCAAGGCCGAGTCTGTCATCAAGAATGACAGGACTGGATGATGGAGGGGCTTGGGGAATCCAGCGGTCACTGTTGGCGAATTTACCACCAGCCTATGGGCTTTTGGGGAGCCATCAACTCGCTCAGAGACCTTTTTAATCCTTTCATTCAAACATTCAGTGAGCTTTAAGAAAATTCCACCCAAGCACGGGTCCCACCCCAGCTGAACCAAAATCTCTAGGGGTGGGTGCTGGGCATGAGCATTTGCTAAAAGCTCCCCAGATGATTCTAATGTGCAGCCCGGGTTGAGAGCCTCTGGACCCTATGACCTTTGAAGGCCTTTCCCTCTCGGAGTTCGGCGAGAGTGCGTTCTGTGTTTATCTTAGTGGCTCTCAGGAGCGTGCTGGGGGCCGCCTGGGGCTGGTTTCTCAGGCTCAGCTACAGCCGCCTTTGCTGGGTGTGAGCGGATGAGTAACGCTGGTGAACGGGGGACGGTGGCAAAGAGGGGAGGGAGTTTAAAATGCCTTTTGCCATGTCGTGAAAACATTAATTCCACAAGCTTTGGTTACGAAGCTCTTAACGTGCCAGGAACTCAAAGATGAACCAGAAACCAATACTTAGACCTCAAGAAGCCCAGTCTCATACCAGAAACAAGCAGACAGCTGTTAAAGTGAGAAGTACCCCGGCTGAGGTGCATACAGGGAGCAGGGGATCAAGACACCACCCCCAAAGCAACAGAAGGTGACCCCGGAGACGATCTTAAAGGAGAAACAAGAGTGTCTTCCACGAGGACAAAAGAGCACAGGAAGGCTTGATCCGTGCTGGGCTGAAACCATACTGTTCAGCTAGAAACAGAGGAGATGATACATCTGCAGAGACCAAGAAAATGTGAGGACTGCTGCTCTGTGAATCAGGGATTTAAGAAGGGGTGGCCTGGTTTGGGTAAGGCACTCCCCACTTTGTTGTTATCTCACTGTCCACCTGGGCCCGGCTTCTGTCTGTACCCACAGCGCAGCCTCCAGACCCCACTGCTGCCCAAGGCAGGGGGTCTCAACATGAGCTGTGCACCAACATTTAAAAGGAAGCTCTTTTTTTTTTGCGGTACGCGGGCCTCTCACTGCTGTGGCCTCTGCGGTTGCTGAGCACAGGCTCCGGACGCGCAGGCTCAGCGGCCACGGCTCACGGGCCCAGCCACTCCGCGGCACGTGGGATCTTCCCGGACCGGGGCACGAACCCGCGTCCCCTGCATCGGCAGGCGGACTCTCAACCACTGCTCCACCAGGGAAGCCCCTAAAAGGGAGCTCTTAATAATACATGTTCCAGGACCCCATAATCTAGAGATTCTGGGCACAGGGGTAAAGCACGTGAGCATTCAGAAAAACCACAGTTCCCTGGAATTCTGATGGGTCAGTAATTCTCAATCTTATGGGCACTCACGGCTCTGATCTCCAAACCTGTTTCTGAGGGCAGTCCCCCAGGCCTGTGGGTCCACCACTGGCTTGCCTTGCTGGGTCTGCCTAGTTAGACCCTCGGCCTCGGTCTCCCACGTGGGACTGCTCCCCTGGCTCCCACCCGGGAGGCTGACCCAGGAGCCTGAGTTCTCCCTGTAAGGACCTGGCCAGGCCCAGTGCCCATCCAGCTCTGGCTCCTGCTCTCAGGCCAGGGTCCTGGCACCAACCTGGCCAAGGGGCTGACCCAGAGTGCAACCCGCCTCTGCCCAAGTGAATCACCACAAACCCTCAGCCCACAGTGTGGAACATCGTTCTCACCTTTTCACACAGGCTGAATCTGCACAAGGGTACAAATCGGGACCTGTTGTATGTCCCATGTGCTTCACACGTTAACCTGGCTCCCCACAAAGAGCACGACAACAGGGGTGTATTCATTCTCTCTCTGCACAGTCAGCCATCCAATCCCTGGAGGCAGGCATCCCAGGAGGTAGGCGGGCAAGGCCTGGGCCAAAGGGAGAGCCTGGAGCTCAGGAAACCAGCCCCACGCACCTGGGCACATCTCCCCTCGCTCACAGCTCAGAACCCACCTTAAAGAAAACTACAGCCTTCAGACTGTCCTCTGTTCCCCTCTCACAAGGGCCAATCACTTCACGTCCTGGCACCGAAAACCAAGCACCCAAATCACATTTTACAGACTTTATTTACCCTAAAAAATATCCCGAGCTCATTCACGCTTCCAAACCGCCAGAGAACCTGAAAACTTACCAGGAAACTGGGCAACTGCAACTTATCCTGGAGACTCTGGAGTCAACACTTAATTAAATGAGAAAAACCTCTCTGTGAGTCAAAGCTGTCACAGTACTCAGAAGGATACGGGAAGGGGAAGTAGAAGTTTTTTCTGAGGGCAAGATGGTTGGTAAATCCTTAGCTAGAAGGATACTGGCAAGTTCCCCAAAGCCAGCCCAGTAAGGGCATTCATATGTCTGTGAGCTGACAGAACACATCTGTGGCCCTAATTCTTCCACACGGGCTTGGGGAGCCCAGACCGACCTTGACAACCACACCCTGTCTTACTCCAATTAAACAGGAATGATTTGTGGGTTCTTGCTACAAATGACTTACAAATGATCTTCTGGAATAAAATTAATCCTCTTAACTTAAAAAAAAAAAAAAAAAAAAAGATGTACCAAGACTTCAAAAATAAAAGATGGGCTCAAATCCACTGTCAAGAGTTTCCTGTGCACTTTTTTCCAACTCTTTCTCCCTTGGCAATCTCCAGCTGAGGGTTATTGTTACAGACAGCATTCTTTTAAACTTAGACTTCATCCGTTTCTTCCTATTACACATAATTTTGAAGCACTGGGCTAAGGGAGGTGTTTTTACGATGAGCAGGAAAACCGGGATGCAATAGATAAAAAATGCTGACGTGCAGGCATGGCTGAAGGTGGGAAGGAAGAGGGCCGGGTTAATGCTGACTTGTCCGTATTGCAGAAGCACTCAGTAGGTGTCAGGGCTCAGCACAGTCATGATAAAGTGCAAAAGCAAAGGAAGGTGGAAGGCTTTCCGAAGAGTGGACTTCATTTTCATGCTCTCATCTTACGGCAGTAGGTACCAGTGAAATTTATGGGAAGATACAGTTAACATGGACCACAGATCTTTGGGGAGCACGTCAGAGGACAGAGCAGTGGTGGCCGGGGAAAGAGGTGGGTGGGAGAGCATGACTACAGAGGGGTTGCGGCACAGTTTTTAGGGGTTTGGAACTGTAGTGGTGGAATTACACAAGTCTATTTACATGAATCTATATGTGTTAAAACGTGTAGAACTGTTACTATTTTTTAATATGAAAAAGAAAAAAAATCAACAACACAGACTCTAGGTAGGGGAGAAAAGTGTTGGCTAGAGATCGGACATGGCAAGTAACACCTTTCCTCCCTCATGTGGCGGTGTCCCCGGATCCATCTGGGCACGTGTGAATACTCAGCAAAGCTCTCCTCGGGACGGCAAGCAGGCTCCAAACCCCAGAAACCAAGCGACCATCACTCAGAGCACCTAGGGAGGAGTGAGCCGCGACACAGGGAAGCACCAGAGACGCTCTGGGAGGAAGCTGGCCCCCATAAGCAGCCGATGGAGAAAGTAAGCAAAGAAGGACTTTGAGGGGCAGAAGCAAACTGGCCGACGTGGCAGGAGGAGGCTGCCAGAGCAGCATGGCCAGCAGGATACCTGGTCCAGGCCCAGGCCTGCTGTGAGGGGCCTTGGAGAGTAGCCAGATGTCCCACTTCTCCCTAAGCATCCCTTTCATCAAGGTTTCCACAGGCCTTGGGCCAAGAAAGCCTGAATAAGATCTTTAATTTCCTCAGGGCTCTCCCTTCTCTGATGGCAAAGGGCCCAGCCCCAAAACTAGTCAGAGGACAGGCCCTGATGTGGAAAGCAGTAGGAACAGCCACACCTGACTCCCTTCATACCCCACAAGATCTTGGAAGTGCAGGCAGCTACCTGTACCCTTCTTGGCCTCCAGGGCTCTTCGTGCAGAGACCATCACTGCAGAATCTCTGCACACAGACAATGACAGCGACGTAAAGAGTGAGGAAAAGCCAAAGCGGGGCGGGCATCTGCCCACTGCTTCCTGAGAAACCCCCAGCGGCCGAGCCTCACGAGGGGCAAGGTGTGGCTCTTTGGACCACAAAAGAGGTGCAGACCAGGGTCCGGAGGGTCAGTGGTTGGTCCAGGAGCTCAGGGAATCAGAGCTGCTCCAGGAGAACAGGCTCCAGGGCTGCCTTACAGGCCATTCAAAAGGACCATGAGGCCAGAGGAAGCTGCAGAGGCTGCAGAAACACCAGGAAGAGTTTCTGGTCTCGGGCACCAGCCTCTCTCTTGTTCCAGGAATCCCCTTTTCCCGAAGAGACAGCCTGCTGCTATGCATGTATACAAAGCTGAATCCCACCTTCCAGGGTGCTGCAAAGCCCTCCTCCACCACAAAGCCTGACTGTGCTTCTACATCCTCACAGCCAACTGGGAGACAGAAACTCGCCCAAGGGAAGACAATTTGTACCAGAGACGGAGATTTAAAGGCGAGGTCCTTCCATAACAGAGATCTTTGTTAGGGTGGAGGGCCACCTTCCAAGGAGAGACAGAAAGGCATGGCGGGGGTTCCGGTGCCAGGAGGCTCTTCGGCAGGTGAGCTGTGGCTATTTGGTTTTGGACCATCTCCAAAGAACCAGCTCTCACCACAGGCCTGACTGAGAGAGAAATTAGCATGCTGCTCTGCTCACATATCCACTTATAGAGAGGCGCCATACCATTTCATTAAAGAAGGACATGCGAATGAAAGACACATCGAGAGCAGAAAACCCCAGAGTGGTTTTTTTCCCCCGCAAGGAGACAGGAAACTTTATCGTCTCTCCAAACTACTCCAGCCTGACCTATACAATTCAAAGGCAACGATTTTTCCTCAGGACTTGCAATGTGGGCTTTCTCTCTGTCCTCAAACCTCTCTCAGCACAGGGTTAGGGAAGACATTATTTTTACACAGGTTCTTATCTTCCCACAACAAAACACATCTAAAAAGTACGGAGACAGCCCTCGGGAAAGTTTGGACCCTGGAGCGCTGGATGGGTTTCAGCCTCACATGGAGTCTGTAGATGGTCTCTTAGACACCAAACCCAGAAGGACAGAGAGGTCCCAGACAGAGGGCAATGGACTGCCTACGTTCTAGAGCACCCACGCCAGAGGGGACAAGGCAGCAAAATGTGCACTCACTGGTCAGATCCTGAGGACAGGCTGGGGGAGCCGCTGGGCAGATGTTATGGCCGCCAGCTCTCTAGCTGCTGCCCACACAGCCAGAGCTTGAAAGGCAGTGCGGCTGGTGCCTCGTTTATACTTTGGATACTTGAGGATCTGAAGTGACCTCCCTAGGAGGTGACTCTGAACCTTCTTCCTTCCCACAGAATGCCTGCTTTCCTCTCGGTCCTCCACACAACATTCTGACAGAGTCCCCCAGCCTCTCTCTATCCCAGAAGGCACCAAGCCGTGCCCACCGTCTGCTCAAACGGTGAGTAATTACCACCAACTGCCCCTCACCTCCTAGTAACCCCCAGGCCTCCCTTGAGCAGGGAAGGAGGGAGAGAGGAGGGGAAGGCAGGAGACCCATCGGGGCTTCTCCAGTCCTGCCCCACCCAGCTCCCCGGCTCCATGCAGACCGATTTGCCACCATCACTCCTGCTCTCCCCCCAGAGGCCTCCAACCCAGTGCTGCGGACCAGGCAGTGGGGCTGTGGGACCTAAACTTCTGTGGGTTCCATAGCTCAGGGCTTCTCAGAGACAGCACTCAGGCATTACGAACCATTTCCAAACTGGAGCCTCAGAATACAACCGCTGGACAGAGCCCCACAGGTCACCCCGCTCAGCATCTCCTCTGTACAGGCCACGTCCCTCAAGCTCACACGAGCCTCCGCGTGGCCCAGTGGGAGGTGGTGCCAGGTGGGAAGAGCCGGGCAAATGTGATCTCTATACCAGTCCCTGCCCCTGCATGGCTGAGTGGCCTCAGGCAAGCATCTTGACCTCTCTGAGGCTTGATTTCCTCCAGAGTAAAGCAGGAATAACCACAGTCCCCACCTGCAGGGTCATTCTGAGGGTTAAATGAGTTAATGTATACAATATTCCTCTGGGACACAGAACACTCAAAGAAGGAGACTGTTACCTCTGCAAAAAGTACTGTTCAGAAAGAAGAGAAATTCAGGTACCAGTCCTGCTATGTTTCTCTCTCTTTTTTTTTTTTTTTGGCCCAGCCTCGTGGCTTGCAGGATCTTAGTTCCTCAACCAGGGATGGAACCTGTGTCCACGGCAGTGAAATCACGGAGTCCTAACCACTGAACCACCAGGGAATTCCCCTGCTATGTTTCTCACTGGCTGTGTGAGGTGAGTAACTCTTTGCTTCTCCGGGACCCAGTTTCTTCAACTGTAACTAAAATCCAACCAGTATCTCTAATGTCCCTTCTTAAAAAAAAGTATGTGGGGCTTCCCTGGTGGCGCAGTGGTTGAGAGTCCGCCTGCCGATGCAGGGGACACGGGTTCGTGCCCCGGTCCGGGAAGATCCCACGTGCCGTGGAGCGGCTGGGCCCGTGAGCCATGGCCGCTGAGCCTGCGCGTCCGGAGCCTGTGCTCCGCAATGGGAGAGGCCACAACAGTGAGAGGCCCGCGTACCGCCAAAAAAAAAAAAAAAAAAAAAAAAGTGTGTGCATATATTCATATATGCATGTGAACACACATATGCGCATGGTTTTATTCATGTATGATATGTGTTTGTACACCAGTGTTTTTCAACCTCAGCACTACGAACATTTGGGACAAGATAATTTTTTGTTGTGAGGGACTACCCTGTGCCTTTTAAAATATTTAGCAGCATCCTCGTCCTCTATCTACCCATGAGATGCTAGTAGTATCCCTCTCCCACCAAGTCGTAACAACCAAAAATGTCTCCAGACATCGTCAAATGTCCCCTGGGGGACAAAATTGCCCCCGGTTGAGAACTAGTCATGTGTACACACACACACACACACACACACACATTAATATGACACGTGCTTTGACAGAGTGAAGAGGTAAGCAGGGTGAGAACAGAGGAACTAAATTTCCGTGTACAGAGCCCTTGCAATGTGCTCGTGGAAACTTTACAGGGATTGAGACTACAAACATACACAGTACTTTTGAGCTTCTTTACATCTGTAAAACAGTTACTGTGCTTGTAAAAACTGCCCGCAGACTTAATTTGGCTTAGACATACAGAGTCCCATTTAGTGCGTAAACTCGCCGGGCCCCAGGACTTCCCAGCTCCAGTCAAGAATGTGCTCGGGAGCTCAGCCTGGGGGAGAAGAATACAGGGGGACCCTGTGTGCTCCCTCCTCGCACGCTGGCCTTGAGCACGCTTGAGAAAAAGGAGCCGCCTGGGGCAGCAGGCTGCTGGGGGTCTTGCCCAAGGAAGGAGGCGTTTTTGCCAAATGTGCAATTCCCTTTTCACTGGATGCGTTAGCGGATTTGACTAAACGTCTGTCTGCCTGGTTCAGAAAAGCGAGGGGCTTGGTGAACCAACTCGAGGACACTGACGTGAGACCACATGTACACACCTACCCGCCTTGGTAATTTAAGTGAAAATGAACAGTAATCATAATGATAGGCAGCGAGGTAGAGTGGAAGAGGGGGAGGTGATTGTCTGCTTTAAAGAGGGGTCTCTGCTTACCCCAGTGTTTAAAAACGAGAATCCTGAACTCCGTTTCTACCTCATCACGACTTCTGTAACATTTGTTTTTAATTTATCCGAGATCATAATCTTCACTGAGGACCACATGTGAGCCAAACTTGAACTTGAAAACCAAGCTGGGCCTTTTGTTCTACCTGCATTAATGAGTACACAAAGGGGCATCTGATTTCTCCTTCCCCCACCAGTCTCAACACGAGTTCCCATTTATGTAACTAACAACATGAGAGGGGACTTGCAGGCGGCCTGTGGGTACTGGGCCCAGGGACAGGTATCAGGAAAAGAAGGTTCCAATCCCACCTGATTCACCATGTGCCACTGAGTCAAGTTATTTCAAGCACTGAACCTCATATTTATTTATTTATTTTTATCGGAGTATAGTTGCTTTACAATATTGTGTTAGTTTATACTGTACAGCAAAGTGAATCAGCTACACATACACATATATCTCCTTCTTTTTTGGATTTCCTTCTCATTTAGGTCACTACAGAGCACTGAGTAGAGTTCCCTGTGCTATACAGTAGGTTCACATTAGTTATCTATTTTATACATAGTATCAATAGTGTATATATGTCAATCCCAATCTCCCAATTCATCCCGCCACCCTCTCTTTCCCCCTTGGTATCCATACGTTTGTTCTCTACGTCTGTTCTCTATTTCTGCTTTGTAAATAAGATCGTCTATACTAATTTTTTCAGATTCCACATATATGCATTAAGATACGATATTTGTTTTTCTCTTTCTGACTTACTTCCCTCTGTATGACAGCCTCTATGTCCAACCATGTCTCTACAAATGACCCAATTTTCGTTCCTTTTTATGGCTGAGTAATATTCCATTGTATATACGTACCACATCTTCTTTACCCATTCCTCTGTTGATGGACATTTAGGTTGCTTCCATGAGCTGGCTATTGTAAACAGTGCTGCAATGAACATTGGGGTGCATGTATATTTTCGAATTATGGTTTTCTCTGGGTATATGCCCGGGAGCAGGACTGCTGGGTCATATGGTAGTTCTATTTTTAGTTTTTTAAGGAATCTCCATAGTGGCTTTATCAATTTACATTCCCACCAACAGTGCAAGAGGGTTCCCTTTTCTCCACACCCTCTCCAGCATTTACTGTCTGTAGATTCTTTGATGATGGCCATTCTGACTGGTGTGAGGTGATACCTCACTGTAGTTTTGATTTGCATTTCTCTAATCATTAGTGATGTTGAGCATCTTTTCATGTGTTTCTTGGCCACCGGTGAGCCTCATCTTTAAATGTACTGACAGTTCCCTGATAGCTGGATGCACTGCGTACATTCAGTAGCATTATGAAGGTCTACAGAACTCTAGTTATTCACATTGAAAATGAAGACTGAGCTCTGGTTCCCAAAGTGGGTTTGGCAGAGCTCTGGTTCCGCAAGATGCTACTCAGAAATAAAGGGGTCTACATCCCTTCACTCATCCAACAAATACTTATGGAGGGCCATTCTAAATGCCTGATGCTGAGAATCCCATAGAGAACAGAACGGACCCACTCCCCGACTTCTTCAGTGAGGGTAGGCTCCAGAGAAGACAAGTGTGTATCAGGTCATTGTTAAGCCACATATTTACCAGCAAAGAAACATGGTCAAGTACAGGGAGCTGAGCATTTGCAGCAGGGACCACATCTAAGGCTGGGAGCCAGGGAGTATGCAGTGAGACTTATACACGGGGTGGGGGACGCCAGGTGGAGGGTAGTATTCCAAACACAAGGAAAGCCTTGATCAAATAAGCCCAAGGAATCCTGCGTAATACACTCCTCTCTAAGAGATTCGCAGTGCACACTGGCATGTTAAAGGCCCCAGAAGTCTTGCAGAAATGAAGCAATAGGACTAACTCTTAACATCCCCTGGATGTTACTCTGGGAAATGCTGATAGAGGCACTATTGTTCCCATAGCCTATAAGAAAGTTCAGCATAGAACAAAAGTTCTAGTTTATGTAATTGGAAAACTATCATGTGTCCATTCAGAACAGCCAAAATACCTTGGAGTTGCTAATGTAATTCTAAAGTATTTTCCTTGGCAAAGGCCTAAAAACATATGGCTTCCACAACTGCTAACATACTCCCAGCATCACAGATGAAGGACTGACTGTCCACAGCTACACACCAGTGGGCACTCTGTCTCCAGCACAGAAATCTGCTTCATTTTTAAAAGAATGTACAGCCTGACTACTGGAATTAACTGAGAAAATCTTGATAAAAATTAAAATTAAAATGATCAACCCACCAAAGATCAATGTATCGAAGATTACGCCCTGAAAGGTCTCAGAAGTGAAAAATGATTTCCCTTGTTAGTCTAAAAATGTCCAGGAGGAAGACAGGTTTTTGCTGTTTATTTTATTATATACGATATATTAAAAAGAGAGAAATGCAATTAAACCAATATCCACACAGTACAGATTTTGTGTACAAGGCACTGTGCTGGGGCAATGGTAATCGAAAGGGAAATATGACAGCCAGGATTGCTAAGAATATGGATTCTAGAAAACCAGCAATCCAAAACTGAACATAAGCGCTTGCCCAGGGAATGGTACCATATAGAGACTAGAGACTACATTTCCCAGGGGCTAGGGAGGCCTGAAAACCCAGGACCACCAAAGCTGATAATGAGTTTACCTTAACGAAGTCCTTACTATGTACCAGGCGTTGTTCTTTGTGCCCCTGTGCAACTTTTATCTTTGCAACCATGAAGTAGGTCCCAGGAATGTAAAAAACATGGCCTCGGCCTCCGCATTCAATGTAAATCTGTTGTTCAGCTGTGGCTTCAGTCTTCAGAAGGCCTGAGCTTCTGCATGATGGATGATCACGTGGTCACAGAGGTGACCAACATATCTATCTAATTAGTGTCACAATGTGAGAAATAAGCAAATGAAGCATGTTTGGCTTTGCTGTCATTACCTGAACATGCCCTTTCAAAAACACGGAAGCATTCCACAGGTAATTTGAGTGGAAATCTTATGAGCTTTATCCGTTGAAATGCTAACAGTTGGCAGAAGCAGATATGTATATATTTTATTGAAAGAATAAAATATAAGCATGAAAGATGTTAATTTCATAGAAAATAATTCTAATATACAACTATAATTACTAAAAAAATAGGAGGATTAATTAACATTATTAAGACTAAAAGTACATTAAAAATAGAGAACATTACATACTTTTAGAACAAAAAAAGTGATTGTTTTAAAATTACAATATACATATTATATTCTACTTTTAAATTCTACTGATTGCTTGGTATGCTCATACATTAAACGGAATAAACCTTTAGGAGCTATATATACACGCACCCTTCGCATTCAGACTATGGTCTCTAAACAACATATTACGCTGAAAGGAAGCAGAGCTCCTAGAAATGGCTGGTTCCAGGTCTGCAGCAGGAAATCCACAAGATGAACTTGGAACCACACCAGTAATCAGGGAAGCATCAAAGACCACAAGACCACTAGGATTGTGTACACAGAAAGACTCAGGAGCCATCTTGAAGAGGCTCCCACTGGCTAAAGATGGGGCAATCTGAGTTTCAATACAGACAATAATTGTAAATTGACTGAACTACATACCAAATAGGTTTAAGTCTATGAATTTGTAACGATATTCTAAGAAATAACTTCGGTGGTCACCTTTGCAGGGTAATTGGAAACCAACTGAAAACTGGGGAAAGAATCAAATATTTAAATTGCTTTTTCCACATCATCTAGAGCAGGGGTCAGTAAACTGTTTCTGTCAAGGGCCAGATCTCTTCAGCTCTGTGGGCCAATTATGGCCTCACTGACAACTACTCAATTCAGCCCTTGCAGTGCAAAAGCAGCCACTGACAATATGCAAATGAATGGGCATGGCTGTTTCAATAAAACTTTAATTACAAAAATAAATACTGGGTTGGATTTAGCCTGTGAACCTCAGTTTGCTGACCTCTGATCTAAGGTAACTAATAGTTGATGAGGGGTAGTTTCTTTCTTTTTTTAATATTTATTTATTTATTTGGCTGTGCCAGGTCTTAGTTGTGGCACATAGGATCTTTAGTTGCGGCATTCGAACACTTAGTTGTGACATGTGGCATCTAGTTCCCTGACCAGGGACCAAACCTGGGCCCCCTGCATTGGAAGGGCAGAGTCTTAGCCCTGGACCATCAGGGAAGTCCCGAGGGGTAGTTTCTCTTTTAAAAAATATTACAGGGCTTCCCTGGTGGTGCAGCGGTTGAGAGTCCGCCTGCCGATGCAGGGGACGCAGGTTCGTGCCGCGGTCTGGGAAAATCCCACATGCCGCGGAGCGGCTGGGCCCGTGAGCCATGGCCGCTGAGCCTGTGCGTCCGGAGCTTGTGCTCCGCAACGGGAGAGGCCACAACAGCGAGAGGCCCGCGTACCGCAAAAAAAAGAAAAAAAATTACAGCTGATAGGTGAAGAAGTAATGATACACAAAGACTATCGCCATTTTGAAACTGCTCAGGAAGCAATGGATGTGGGTGATGACCTTCAGTGGCTGTTAATGTCACAGAGAGACAACCAGACCTTAAGTGTCTCACAGTGTAAGGACAACATCTATGAATGAGTCTTGCAAAAATAAGTTAAAAAGTAAAATAAAGTCTATAAAAGTCAATTTACAGAACCAAAAAGATAAAAAATAAAATAATAAAGAAGAGAGAGAGAACCTTGAAGCTTGATCAAGAATCTAAATCCAGCTAATGATTTTCAAGAACTACAGGGGACAGAAAAACATGTTTAAAGAAACCCTGGGGTTGCATTTAACCAAATCCAGACAGACAGTGAGAAACTCCAGTCATCAGATAAAAACCTAAAAATCCTAACTAGGAAGTTCTTTACATCTTATGAAGAACACAGAACAGAATGTAAACTCTGTGACCTCAATATTTCACAAGATTTCAAAATCATGTACCGTAATTTCTTGATTAATCATTGATTTATGATTGATGCTGCCACAAAAACTGTGAAGAACAAACTATTATCTTTTAAAAAGGACCAAAAATATCTTGTTCCTTCAACTTATTCAGTATTCACAAATATGCTATAGAGCACAGAAACAATCTAGCAACTCATAGAGCTGAGAAATTGTTCCTGTGTTAAAATGTCAAACTTTAAAAATCTGACCAACATACACACACACACACACACACACACACACACACACACACAATTACTCAGCCATAAAGAAAAACAAAATTTTGCCATTTGCAGAAACATGGATGGACTTGGAGGGCATTATTGTTAAGTGAAATAAGTCAGAGAAAGACAAATACTGTATGATATCACTTATATGTGGAATCTAAAACATACAGCAAACTAGTGAATATAACAAAAAAGCAAACTCTCAGATATAGAGAACAAACTAGTGGTTACCAGCAGGGAAAGGGAAAGGGGGAGGGGCAATATAGGGGTAGGGAATTAAGAGGTACAAAATACTGTGTATAAAATAAACTACAAGAATATATTATACAACACAGGGAATATAGCCAATATTTTATAATAAGTATAAATGGAGTATAACCTCTAAAAATTGTGAATTGGTATATTGTACACCTGTAGCTTACATAATATTGTACAGCAACTATACTTCAACTAAAAAATGCAAAAATAAACAAATAAAACAAAAATATCTGACCACCAGTCTGGCCACTACCACAGTGATAACTGTTTCTGGCAAGATACGTCAGTAGATGCTAAGACCAGCAGGCGAAAGTTTGATGAGAAACGGGATATCTACATAATCTCAAAGTATCTCCCCATAAGACACATTAATTACAAAAAGGAAAAATAGTAACTCTCTTGGAGAAATCTGATAGACCAAATTTTAACCAAGTGATCAAAATTAACACCACCTATAATGGGGAAAAACAGATGGCACCGCTTAGGAGAAGCATTGAGAAAGACATCAATGCTGCATCAATTATGCAGTTTTGTAGCTCAAAATAAACAACCTGAATCTACTTGAAGAAACATCATAAAAAAAAAAAAATGTTCAAGGTCCTACAAAATAAATGGCTTGTATTCTTAAAAAGTCAACACAAGAGACAGGTCAAAAAACTGTTCTGGGGCTTCCCTGGTGGCGCAGCGGTTGAGAGTCCGCCTGCCGATGCAGGGGTACACGGGTTCGTGCCCCGGTCCAGGAAGATCCCACAGGCCGCGGAGCAGGCGCCCGTGAGCCATGGCCGCTGAGCCTGCGCGTCAGGAGCCTGTGCTCCGCAGCGGGAGAGGCCACAACAGTGAGAGGCCCACGTACCGCAAAACAAAACAAAACAAAACAAAACTCTTCTACGACTTCCCTGGTGGCGCAGTGGTTAAGAATCCGCCTGCCAATGCAGGGCACACGGGTTCAAGTCCTGGTCCGGGAAGATCCCACGTGCCGCGGAGCAACTAAGCCCGTGCGCCACAACTACTGAGCCTGCGCTCTAGAGCCTGCGAGCCACAACTACTGAAGCCCGTGTGCTACAACTACTGAAGCCCGCACGCCTAGAGCCCGTGCTCTGCAACAAGAGAAGCCACCGTGATGTGAAGCACACACACTGCAAGGAAGAGTAGCCCCTGCTCGCCGCAACTAGAGAAAGCCCGTGTGCAGCAACAAAGACCCAAAGCAGCAATAATAAAATATAAAATGAATAAATAAATCTTAAAAAAAAAGAAAACTGTTCTAGACTGAGGGAGACTAAAGATACATGACAACTAAGTATAGCACAGGTCTTGGGGCCATTCCAGACACCCCCCAGCCCCAGCAAAATTTTTTAATTTTTTTTTTTTTTTTTTTACTGCAAAAGACATTTGAGGGATTCCCTGGTGGCACAGTGGTTAAGAAACCACCTTCCAATGCAGGCGACACAGGTTCAAGCCTTTTTCCGGGGATATCCCACATGCCGTAGAGCAACTAAGCCCGTGCACCCCAACTACTAAGCCTGTGCTCTAGAGCCGATGAACCACAACTACTGAGCCCACATGACACAACTACTGAAGCCCACGCGCCTAGAGCCCGTGCTCCGCAACGAGAAGCCACCACAATGAGAAGCCCGTGCATGGCAGCAAAGAGAGACCCCTGCTCCCCACAACTAGAGAAAGGCCATGCAGCAATGAAGACCCGATGCAGCCAAAAGTAAATAAATAAATTTATTTTTAAAAATGTGTTTACAAAAAATTTTTGGTCACTAAACATCTTAATCAAGTTGTGATAATACTGTAAATTATTCTGATGACATTTCTGATTTCTTTCTGTATCTCAGAGATTCATCCTATGATATTTAGTTTTAGCCTTGGAAAAATCCTGGTTTTAAAACACAGTCCATTCAGCCAAAATGTAATTCAGTGACACTCAAACACTACCACTATCCCCATTTTGCCTAAGAGGGCCCTAGGGCACAGGGGTACACAGCCAGACCATGGCTGGGCTAGGGTCCAAGGCCTGACTGACTGTGGCCAAATCCTAGTCCCAGACCCCTTAGCCACAAATATCGCTGGTCAGTGGAGTATGCTTTTCTACCCCTCAAGCCTCGGGCTTCTCTCCACCACTCCTCTCTCCTCTCTTTTGGTGCAAGCTCAAAGGAGCAGCTCATTAAGGTGTTCTCCCCATCTCTGGACTTTTTCACCATCCCCTCCTCTTCCTGCATTAACTTTCCTTAGGAGACCCGGGAACATGCCCATGAGGATGATCTCTTTCCCACTCCAAAGCTTCAGACCAGTGTCTCTCTCCCCCCGACAATCATTTTATTAACAGAAACGCTTATATTGTAAAGTAGAAGTATGAAGTGTTTTCCATCTCACGAATCTCTAAGACTCCCGCTATACCTCTCCTCTATGTATCCCGTCTGGAAATGTTTAAATAGATGATATGATTAATAAGCAATGACTGTATCTAATTTACATACAAACTAATATTCACACATGTACAAGCAAGTGGGGCTGGTCAGGAGTGGAAGTAGGCAGTAGACCAAGTCAACAGATGCATATACCAATATTGCATATTGTGGTATCTAAGGATCCAAGTTTAGTACCTCAAGATATCAGAAGAAAACACAAGGGAAACTGAAGGGGAAAAACATACATTACATGGAGCTGCACAGCACAGAAAAGCAAAGGAAGATTAAGATCGCAACAAATACCATCTTTGAAACTATAAAGACACCAACCATTAAGGCTCTGACTCTACCCCAGGCAGAAGCAGTGACTACAAGTTCCTCCTGTTAAAGGGCTGGGAAGGCCACTGAAAAGAATGAATGCAGAGATGTTGCTCATTAGTCACTTTTTATTCACACACCATTTCTTTGTTATCTTGCTCCAAATGGCATTTTCACATTAATTTGGCCGTCCACTTTCAGTAGAGGGGAAATTGCAGCATTGTGATTGGAACGATGGCTTTAGGACCTTCTGGAGAGGTGTCTCTGGAACCCTCGCTTACTCTCTCAGGCTCAGCTTCCTCGTGGATAAAACAGAGGTTGTACTATCAGATGTGGTAACAGTTGTAAATGGTGTGATACAGCACCCGGGAACACTGCAGGTGCCTACAAGGCTGTTTTTTTTAAATATTGATGTTTAAATATTCATGCTGTCAACATTCAACAAATGTCTATGAATCATTTATCATGGGTCAGGTGTTCTAGTTTAATAAAGAAATACTTTGAGATGCATTTTCTCCATAGCATGGCTTTCTGCCAGGGTTGCTGTCGATCTCCCTGAGTAGTGGACAGGGTGAAGCTCCAGGGGGTGCAGCTGAGCTCTAGTCCTGTTTCCATCACTCATAATTGATCTTGGGCAAGCCTACGATCTCCCTGAGCTTGTGTTTCTCACCACTGGGGTGAGCTGGATGGTCCCTTCCAGCTCAGAGGGCTGCAGGGTACCCATGTGGAGTCCCCTGCACAAGAAACTCAGGGAGGAACCCCCAGTGCACTCCTAGAAGGTATGTCTTATAAATCCGGCTGACTCTAGTGACTCTGGTATATAATCTTTGGAACTTATGGAAACAGTATAGTCCTAAATATCAGAAATCACTACTGCCAACAAATCTGGACTTGTAAATTGATCAGCTTTTCTTTTCTTTTTTTTTTTCCTTGTTGGTTATTTATTTTAAATATAGTAGTGTGTACATGTCAATCACAAACTCAACTTTTCATACTGCTCATTCCTACTTCTTTTGCTTTTCTTCCTTATCATCAGATCCATCTATTTCTTAATCACAGTTACTATCTCATATTTACATCTTTGTTTTTCCACACAACACACTTTCTATAGATATTCCTACAAATAACGGCCCCATCCACGTTATGAAGTATATAAGACATTTATCTCGCCAAGATTAATGCCTTGTAATATACAGATCTCCAAGAGGGCTTAGATAGGACCCCCGGCGCCTCCCCAACTTCTATTAACCAGACTTGGAAGCCCCTTATTACTCTTTCCACCATGCTACTGTTTTCAGAAAGAGACCACCTGGAAGATAAATTTGGTAAGTGAATAAAAAGGTATCAAATTACCTGATTCCTAATTTCAAACCATCTTACACACACACACACACATACACACACATACACAGAAAAGGGGTGGTGGTGGGGACTAACACATTCTCTGCAATTCTCTGTGTAAAAATCTAGTATTTATTTCTTTAACAGTCAATTTACTCAGTTACAGGTGATTGGGACTTATTTTTAACTTATAAAGAACTTTAACAAAAGCAACCAATTTATAAAATATTTTATAAAACGCACAATAAGGAAATAATATTTGCATACTTGGTTCACCAGAGCTTGGTTTGTTAACCAAACTACGTTGTAATCCAAATTGCAGGGGTAGCGAGCAAGCCTGCCCCTCCCACCTCCTTCCACCCCAAAGACACACTTGTGTATTCTTCCAACCTCACTGATCTCAACAGGAAAAAACAGTCCCCCAGTTCAGAAAAGTTCATGTCTCTGTTAACAGACAACCACTTTTTCTCTGAAGGAAGGTAACGTGGCGGTAAAATTCCTGGGGCCGCCACCTAAAGGTTATTTGATGCCTGTAGAGCACAGATAGCACTGGACGAAGAACTTCAACCAAAGCCGCTCACTCACTTACACAACTGTTTATTTGGGAAGGTACCTTCCCAGGTCCGATTTGTAAAGTTGGAACAAATCTACCTGCCCTCCACCCTGACTGGTAACTCACGTCAGGATTTCTGAATTGGGAGACAAAGGTCAGCTGCCCTTCTCCCAAGACGGGGAGGAGCTAGTGACATCAGGCATGCGTGAAAAGTCACAGGGTGAAATGGGAAGACCCAGCCTTGGCACTCACAACCAAGTTAAAATCTCTGTGCTGTCGATGACTAGTTGCGTGACCCTGAACAAGATACTTGACCTCTACAAGTCGGTCTGCCCAGCAGCAAAATGGGAATAGCAAGTATCTACTTCCTTAAGTCAGAAGCAATGACAAATGTTAAGGTTTTAGCAACCATTGCCAAGTGCTTTCCCAATGCAGTGGGCTGTCAACACCCTTCAGGAACAGCAACTAAGAGCACCCAGTTCACCGTACATTTGCCAGCACTGAACAGTCTTAGTAAGACAAAACCTTTGTTAATTTGGTGGCCAAAAAATAGTGCTTATCTTTATTAACATTTCTGACTACCTGGGAGGCTGACCATAGTTTCACATAATTAGTAGGCGTTCGTAGCTTCTTCTTTTGTGAATTTTTTGTTTACACTTATTTTCCACAATTGGGGTGAACACTTGCAGTCTTGTTCCTCCTCTTGAATGGAACAGATTTCTAAACTGCTATAACAGTTTGAAAAGTGTATGTGTGACTTCATTTCCTGTCCTGAGAGCTCCAGGTGACTGGAGTTATCGTCCCTTACTACTTCCACAAAATCTCATGAAAAGGGTCATGTTCAGGAAAACATCTTTATGATTTAATTTTCAAACTTTGAAATGTATTTGTAAACTAAAAGGTCATTTTCCCACGAAAATCTGTAGGCTATACACATCATGAAAAGGAAAGACTTAGGATTCTGAACCTGAACCCTTTAGGACCTTAAAGCTACCTGGCAATCGAGGGATATCTCAGAAAGAAACTGCCCAGTGCCCCAGAGTTGTTCCCTGGGCGGCACACACAGTATAGAGGAAAAGGCAAGCCCCCTTCACTCCCCCCATGTCCCTTCATTCCCAAATGCCAAGGTTTTGGAAACTGCAATTATTTCACTGCTCCCTAAATCCAATCCAGTTTGGGAGAGAACAGTAACACATGGGACTTATAAAAACCTCCTCTAAAAAGACATTATTAGATTAGCCAATATGGGGCAATTCTCTACATGCTTTTTTTTCCAGTCCTTTCCCATCCCCAATAACTTAACACATGCCAACATCTGTCCCTGACTGAAAATGAGCTGTGTTTTGATCCTCACCTCTATCCCCCTTCAAAGTCAGCCAGCTCCAGACAATAAAAAGAGGAAAAATTTCCCAAGTGTGTCATATCTTTCAATCAATGCACAAACATCTCATTATTCACATGTAGCTAAAAGGTTCCCAACAAGTTTGGCTTTATAACTGGGTACAGAGGAAGGGCCTGTGGTCTCCCTACTGCCAACAAAACCCCAGCCAACTTGCTCTTGGTTTTTACTGATAATCCCAAAGTCATCTAGACAACCAATGCACTCCCCCTCAATTTCTGCAACTCCACCTCTGCATTTTTTTTTTTCTACATCCCCTTCTTCAATGCTTGGGCTCACCCGCAGAGTCAAGAGAACAATACCTACTGTTGGTGGATGGAGCCATGGAGCATCTCCATCTATGAGGGAAGAACACTGCCTTCGTCCCGAAGCTCTCAATCTCATCTCTTCCTCCCCATTTACCCCGCTACCGCTAGTACAAACAAGCTCCCACTCCAGCATCCTACATGGACTCTCTCCGGAGCCTGCAGCCCTTCCCATCCCTCTCTTTGCCACAGCCCATCTTCTTTGATGGGTTGCCCAGAGTCTGGTTTTCCAGCACCTTCCAGGTTACGGGAGACAGAAAGTGAAATGTGTAAGGTAGGAGGCTGCTCACATGTGTGGGAGTCTGGTGTGGGTTCTGGCTGAGGAGTGAGGGACGGGCCACACGGCAGGACCAGTCCTGGTTACAGCACCTCGACACCCGACGAAGAAGCCTGAGGCTAGCATCTACCGTTCTCATTATCACTTGCCTGAAATACTGCTCTCTGCAGGCACCAATTACTTCCTGATTAGTGAATTCCCAAAGCTCCTTTTGAGTCCTCAGTCCTCTTCTCCCCTCTCTCTGTGGCATCTGACACTAAGGAGCACCCCGCCCCCTTCCCTCCCCTCCAGCTTCCGTGCAGTCGCAGTCCCTAAGCTCTCCTCCCACCTCGGCAGAGACCCCTTTCCATCCTCCCTCAGGGACTTCTCTGCTCTGAGCACCCCTCCCTTTCTTCTCCTGCTCCCTTGCATCATCCTGTTGCTGAAGCTTCAACTATTCCCTCAATATCCCCTCAAATCCAGTGCCTCTCCAACGAGACTGAGCAGTTCCTCTAAGTGAGACCCTCTGACAGACCGCGTGGGCTGTTATTGCTACAACAGTTCATAATCATCTGTCCAGCACTGGGGAGGCAAAGATGGAGGGCCAGGGCCCCACTTGCCAGAAGTCACACCCCGTCTCCCAGGCTCAGACACCAGGAGTTGACTGCGACATCAGCCCCTTTCTCCCTCCCTCCCTCCCTTCCATCCATCCACCACCTCTTCCCACGCAAACTCAAGCAACCCTGCCAGTCTCCCTCATGCTACCCTTCCTTTCCATTCAGATACTCTTAAGCCCTTTTCACCTCGCCCCTGGCCTCCTGCGAGTCTCCCAAGCATTATTAGCTCCTCCCAGGTCCTCTCCCCACAATCACTATTATCGTTTTAAGCACATGTACGAGTCACATTATTTCCCAGCAGAACTTTGGATGGTACTCTGCTACTTCTTGAATAAGGCCAGATTCCTTCACTGGCATTCAAGGTCTGGCCCCTTACCCCTCCAGGCAAATGGAAAAACTTGCATTATCCCAAATGGCCCTGAACTTTGACCCCACTGCATGCCTTTGCTCTCCCTGTGCTGGCTTCTACCTTCAGATGTACGTGCAGGACTTCCGCTTTTCCCTCTAAATACCTTTGTACTGTTTAAATTTTTTTATAGTTAACAAAAATTACTTTGAATTAAAGAGTGATGAGTTTCAGGGACTAGTCTAAAACAACTTCCTCTACCTGCCCTCCTTGACCATGCCAGCCCAAGACAATTTTTCTATTCTTTTTATTCTGAAAATTCTTCTCTGAATTTTATTGACTCTTAACATGGACTTCCTGTTATAGTGGTTGGTACTAACATCACTTCTTCCTAACTCGATTTTTAGGTCCTTCAGGGCAAAGCTGGGTCTAATTCAGCCTAACTCCCACAGTCCCTTAGTCACTGCCCATGATAGGCCTACAATAAATATCAGAGGAAGCCAAGGCGTTATGACTTTTTTTTTTTTTTTTTTTTTTTTGGCGGTACGCGGGCCTCCCACTGCTGTGGCCTCTCCCGTTGCGGAGCACAGGCTCTGGACGCGCAGGCTCAGCGGCCATGGCTCACGGGTCCAGCTGCTCTGGCGGGCCCAGCCGCTCCGCGGCATGTGGGATCCTCCCGGACCGGGGCACGAAACCGCGTCCCCTGCATCGGCAGGCAGACTCTCAACCACTGCACCACCAGGGAAGCCCGCGTTATGACTTTTATCTTAAGGATGCCAATCTGAATTTCCCCAGTTTTAGCAAGTAAAAATGGACTCTTAAGTTGGAATATAGGATCTTTACGTTCTTTACGTTATGCATTTTCCAATTCCTTTTTATGCCACAATTTTTTTGGGTAACTTTGCACATCATTGTAAAGGCTGGAACACTCTGTATTGAAGGTTAGGGGTGTGTGTGTGTGTGTGTGTGTGTGTGTGTGTGTGTGTGTGTGTGTG
>NW_021703775.1:14369843-14374682 GCF_005190385.1 Monodon monoceros
GTGTGTGTGTGTGTGTGTGTGTGTGTGTGTGTGTGTGTGTGTGTGTGTGCTGGCCTACTTTTTCACAGAGCAAGCAGGTATTCTCTGTCAGATCCACCCACCCAAAGAAAGAGAACTGACAGGGTTTGAGTCCCTCCACAGAGTTTGTCATCAATTGTCACCCCAGAAATCTAAGTGCCAAAACTTCAGCAACGCAGGCAGGGCCCTCGTAAATGCTCATTCCATGTGAAAAGCCCTCATTAAACCCTGAGTTATATTTAGAGAAAAATAGAACAGAAGTTATATTTAGATGAAATGGCTTAAAAGAACTTTCCCAAAAGCAGCATGTTTATACTGATCTTCCAAAAGAAGAGGTTTTATCAATACTTGGCTTTTACATACAACTCCTAAAAACCAGAAAACTTCTCTATACGTACACAAAGATTTCTGCTTGGACTCCTTTGTGTCAGGAAGGAAAACAGGAGCACCCAGGATATCAGCAGGACTGCCCATGGGAAGCAGTGGGATGCGAAGGACTTGTTTGGAGGACAGAGTAATTTCCTACAGAAATCTGAGTTGTGATGGTCTGAGAAATCTGTGAATAACTTGGTGCTTGAGCTGCACAAAGGCAGCTCTAAAATTTATACACCGGACCCAAAACTATAGATTTCCTCAGCAACCCTACCTGCAAGTGCTCTTTTCCAAAATGTCATTAGCACTCACACCGTGGTCACGGTCCCACGCCTATCACTTTGCTGCTCACTCGCTGAACACACGCTGCATTTTCTTTGTGGCTCTGATTAGTCCTATTTCTGACATCTGCTTTCTTCTGTGCTGACTTACATTTTCCTAACCAAATTCTAGTCAACAGCACCAAGGTGGTTTAGTGAACCGGTGAAGCCTTTTCATGAATGAATGTATAATTTCGTGTGACTACTGGAAGGAGTGAAAAGTGATTTGTGGCCGTTATTCCTCTCTTCACAGGCCACAGGGTCCCCAGAGCTCCAGATGAGAATGAATCACGGCTTGGAGGCTTGGCACACACCCCGGGTTAAGGGGACCTCTTCTCTAAAGAGCCTCAGGAAGAGGCCACTTCCCAGCCTCCCAGCCAAACCAGAGTGGAGGGCAAAGGTAATGAATGGGGAGGAGATGGCCAGGCTGGAGGACTGGCCGGCCCCCAGTTGTCCCAGAAGGAATTTTGCCAGTGGGTGAGGGTGCTGCAGCCCTGTCGCTATTCCTAGGGTCAATTAATACTATTCCTAGGGTCAATTAATACCCTGAGAACACTCCATCCAAACCTCACGTTTGCCTCTGGCCTGGTATTTCCAGAAAGTGTTAGGGCATAAGAGAACTAAGGTCACCCAATTTTATACCACATATAGGCCTTAGAGCAGCAAGGACTAAGGTTGTGAAACTTAGATATGAAACCAAAAAAGACTTAGGCTGCTAAAAGAGAGACCAGATCATATAATCCACCACCCCCCTCACCCTTCAGCCACCTTCCTCCCCCTTCTCCCCCCCATATCTATCTATCAATACATTCCTTTTACCAGGCAGGGACCCCTACAGAGGGCCACTCTGTCTGCACCTATAGTTTGCCTACAGTATCACATTAATATAATCATTAATCACATTAATATAATCATCCAAAGGAAAAGCATCATCTCAGTCCTACAGTCCAGACAATCAAGTGCTTAAGTGTTTCCTCCCTTGCTTTCCTAACAGTCATTGACGCCCAAGGATAGAGTCAAATTAGCAGGTTCTACTGAGCTGATCTAACAGCAGGAAACTTCCATAAACTTTGTAACCAGGCAGGTCAAAATACAATGACAGACACATAAGGGGCACAGAAACAATGGGGGCATTGAACTTACTTTTCTGCAAGGGCAGTTCATCAGGGAGGCAAGATGGAAACAGGAGAGTGAGGCAGGACATACTAGGTCCCGTATGAAGGATCAACAGGGAGAGGGTGAGTGTTCTTGGAGGCTCAAAAAGGAGGACAGTGACATGGGCTCAGGCAGGGAACAACTGCAGGAATGAGCAGGGACAGTCAAAAGCATGCAGAGGGGAAAGGCTGGCTTCCTCAAGGAGGGCTCCAAAAATCCCATGCAGGCCTGGATGCAGTAATCAGGAATAGCCAATACCAAAAAGAAGCAGCCTTTGGAAGCTCTTAGGCAAAAGTACATGTAAGATGGTAGAAAGAAGGAAGGGTGGTAGAAGATGGTAGAAGAAAGTAGGGGACTGACACAAACAAAATCTGTCCCATTTGGGCTCCTGAGGGGGAGGGGAAGAGCAGCATATGAAGACAGGCAGTCGTCACCATTCAAAGAGGAAGAATCAAAATGCCCTGGTGAGAAAGGGGAAAGGAATAGCTAGCTTGAGTGAAAGAATTAGTCATATTTGGAACATTTCTGGCGACTTTATCTGCATCAGGACATGGATCGGTGCTGACTCACAGAAATGCCAAACTCCTTTTCCCGGACAACTAAAGGTAAAATGGAGAAAAGGGACTCTGATAGTGTAGTGACCTACCTTTTCACACACACACAGGTACAGAAACCCTACTAAAACTTTCAGAACTGAGCCACATCTGCGGACACGGAAAAGAATCTGTGAAAACCTGAACGATGTTACTGCAGTTTGTTTTGCTCAACTTTTACTCACACATTTTTCTTTTAACATGAATGAGAAAAAGCAACAGCCTGATGCCAGTATCCAGCTCATATTCAGGACTTACATTCGGGAGTTCCCAGGATGCACCGAGGCAGGGCCAAAGGTGCAGGGTCTTCCCTGCTTGAAAGGAGAGGGCTGTGCGTCTCCACTCTGCTCTCGGTTGGCCAGAGTCCCCAACCTCCACTCCCACACCCCAACCGGCCGGCAGAGTGGCCCCACTGAACCGGCGGCAGATGTCTCCACTCTCCACCGACCGCTGTACCATGACGGCAGGGATGGTCCATTCAGCACCAGCGTTTCCCAGGCAGCCCTTTAACTATGATTATTATTTAAGGACAACTTGAGCATAAAGTGAGTTTGTCGGGTCAGCTCTTAAGGCGCCAAACACCTTCCACCCCGAATCAAAACAGCACGAACTGGCGGGCACTGGGAAACCGGGCAGGGAGCAAAGTGAACCACTACGGCGTGCGGGCGCCCAAGCAGCAGCGCGCAAGAGCCTGGCGCATAGTAGGCAGGTGTTCACCCAAGATCTGCCATTGGACCTAGCACCTGGGCAGCGGGCCCTCGGGTGGGGTGGTAACTCAGGGGACAAAAAAGCCTGGCCAGCCCCGGGCTGTGCCCCTCGCGACGCGGGGGGCGGGAGTTAGAGCCAGGGAGGGGGCGAAGGAATCCGCCCTCATTTGCACGTCGTCTGGGGCCCGGTCAATTTGCTTAATCACGGCTCTAAATGCCAGCGCGCAGCACACAATGCGCGCCCATTAACAGGTTTAAAGTGTCGCAGCGCTCGCTTTAAATGAGAAAAGCCGGCAACAAAGGGCGAAAAAGCCAAGTTCCTCAACTTGAAGAATGCCTCGATTCGCCCTCGAAATCATCTCGGCGAGTTTAAAATCCCGAGCTCTACAGAAAAGTTGAGGCCCCCGCGCGAGGGCTGGGGGTGGGGAGGGGTGTGTGTGAATAACCCGCCACGAATACTGGGTTTCTTAGGAACGAACTCACAGCCGCCCAGCGAAACTGGAGTCGTGGGACAGCGTCGCCAACCCTGCTCCCCCGGCCCCACTGCCCAACTGCCAGGGAAAGCTGACCGATTTCCAGGAAGGAAGCGAGACCCCACACACACACACACACACACACCCGCCCAACCGGCACAAATCCAAGTTTCCCTTTAGTGCGGGCAAAGAATTCTGGAGACCAAGGAGGACCCCAGAAGTGGACCCCAAAGCCTCTCCCCAGCAAAAGGGGAGCATGTAAAGGCACTTTCCTTTCATGCAGGCACTGCCTAGCGCAGCCTAACCCTCGACCGCCAGAGTAGTTCAACCCCGTAAGCAAGTTCTGCCCAGGATCCTCACGGGACGGCCCCATCCCCCATCCCCCACCCTGTCGCCGAGCCCGGGGGCGCATCTCGCGGGCCCCGGCCGCCCACCCGACCCGGCGCAGCGGGACGGGCACTCACCGTGCGCGCTCCTCCCGGAGACAGGGGTCCGTTGGGGAGGTACGGGCTGCTCAGGTCCGGTATCATCAGGAACGGGTACCCAGGGTAGGGGGGACCCTTAAAGAACGCGCCGTCCTGGGGCCTTCTCACTGCGGGCAAGACCAAGGAGGGGATAAGGTCGGGGTCCCCGGGACAGCGCCGCGGCTGGGGACCCGGAGTGGGGACCGGGGACCCGAGCGCCCCCCACGCGCGCCCCAGGACTTCTGAGGCCGACAGAGGCGGAGAGCAGGGGCACGGCCACGGGGGTAAGGGGTACCGAGATCGGCCGGAGATGAGGCGCCGAGCGCCGCGGGGCCGGGAGTGGGGGCTGCCGGGGCCGGCACTTACCTTCGGCGAAATAGTCCCGCGGCTTCTGGAAAGCGTCCCGGGCGGGCTGCGGACGCCTCTCCGCCTACGGAGGAGACACAAAGGCGAAGGCGGGTGAGCGAGCGCGGGGCTGGGGTCCCCCGGGGCGGCCGCGGAAGCCTCCTCACCTCCGAGTCCGAGCTGCTGCTCTGGTTCTCCGACTCGTTGACCAGGGACGACTTGACTTCGTCCAGGTCCCGCTGCGCCGAGACGCTGTCGCTGCTCGGCTCCTGCTCCTCGCCCCCCTCGTCCTGGAAGGGGATCAGCTCGTCGTTGGCCCCGAGGTCGTCCCCTCCGCCGGCCGCCCCGGCGCCCGAGCCGCCGCCGCCGGCGCCTCCCCCGCCGCCGCCGCC
>NW_021703775.1:14375082-14448846 GCF_005190385.1 Monodon monoceros
ACTGGGGCATGGTGGGGCCGCGGGCCGGGGCCGCCGCTCTCGGAGCCCCTCGCCGCCCGCGCCCGGCCCGGCGCCCGCCCCTCCCTCCCTCCCGCTGGCCGGCCCGCTCCGCTCGCCGCCGCGGCGGCCGCAGCAACAAAGTTTGACAGGGCGTGGCCCGGAGGGAAGCTGGGCCGGCGCGGCCGGGCCGGGGCGGGGGCGGCTCGGCTCGGGCCCCACCGGCAGCGCGGAGCCCGGGGCTCCCCAACTCGCTGCCGCCGCCGCCGCCTGCTCCGCCGGGGTGTCCCAGCGCCTGGCCCGCCGGGGAGGGGCGAGCGGGGAAAGGGAGGAGGGACCGGCGCGCGGGCCAGGGGGGCCGGAGGGAGGAGCCCTGCTGCAAGCTGACACCCGCGCGCCTCACAGAACCCGGAGAGCTCCGGCGCGCACACACTCGCATTCACACTCGCCTGCCGCTCGCTCACACCTTCCGGGGCTGCGCCTCCCCGCAGCTCGCACCGCCCTCGCGCCCAGGCTCGCCCAGACCCCCTCCCCGCGCCCTACCCTGCACCCCCGCGGCCCTGTCCCCACCCTCCGGCCGACCGCTCGGGTCCCGACCCCACCCCTAGGCATCCCCTAACTTTCTTCCCGAGAGCCCCCAGAACTCCGCACCGGCTCCACACCCCCTCCCACCGGATCCGCGCGCCGGCGGGCGGCACTGCCCCCTGCGGGAAAGCTTCGGACCCGCAGAGCCGCCGGGGACACTCTCGGTGCCTGGAGACCTCGCAGCGCTGGGTCCCTCCCGGCCTGGTCGCCCTCGCCGGCTGCGTAGGGCACAGGATTGGGGAAATGTATGGCACCCCGGAATATGCCGGGCGGCCTCCCGCTCCTCTTTCCTGTGGGGTTCCAACGCGCCCCCCGCCCCAGTTCATGTTTTCGACTTTGTTCAGGTGTCCAGAGTCACCCAGGCTGAAATCCCAAAGATCACCTTCGCCCCATAGTTCCGGACTAGGTCCTTAATCGAATAACTCACGGTCTTGGTTTCAGAAAGAATTCGGATTTGGTTCGTTGCGAAGGAAGATTGTCTGCCCAGTGACCTTTGAAGCGTTCACGAAGCTGCCTCGAGAGCCAATGAACGTATGAAAAATGCCCGACAAGCCTCATGCTTAAAGAAATGCCTCCTGTGATAACGTTAAAATATCATCTCTCCACCTAGTTCAGGAAAGTTTGAAAAAGTGGATCTTGTGTCCTCCATAGTGGGGAACTACTGGTGGGAGCGTCCGTTTTAAAAGGCAGACTGGAAGGCAGAATGGGAGTACTTAAAACTATTTTAAACGCGACTTGCAGAGGAGTTCTACCAGCGATGTGTATACGTATGGTCAAATTCACAGATACAAGAAAGTTCAAAGCAGCAGGGAGGTTGGTAAAAAAAGAGTTCTGGGACTTTCTTACGGTGAGAGTCTGTGCAACAACCAGCTCAGGAGAATGAGGCCCCTGCACGTAAGGATCCTAAAATGATTTTGGAGAAACACCCTTAAGTGAAAATGTATATGGTACTCACTCTTCTTTTTTGTTCTCTAAAAATGACATACCTGTGTTTACTTTTTCATGGAAAGAAAGCCTGAGAAGACGCACGCCAAATTATTATCAAATATTTCTGGGAAGGGGGATAATTGAGAGGAGAGGGACAGTTTTGTTTTCTACTTTCTACATATTTTATTGTTTACAGCAAGCAGATGTGACTTATCTATATTTTCACACAATTAGTACATGAATATAGTTTCATAAAACTTCAAACAATAGAGATGCATCTTGAGAAAAAACTAAAAGTTTCTCTTCCCCCCACCTCCTTCCCACACCTCCCTCCAGTTAATCACTGTTACTAGTTTGATGTACATCCTCCCAGACATCTTAGGCAGTTGTGTACACCTGTAAACACATATACAAATATTCAGGTTTACTCTCACGAAAATAGGATTATACTGTTCATGTTATTGCATGATATTTCATTTTTACAAGTTTTTGAAAGTCAGAAGGATTTTTTCATGTGGTCCATAAACATGTGAAAAACCTATCATATTAGTTTCCCATGGTTGCTGTAACAAATCACTTGCAAACTTGGCGGCTTAAAGCACCAGGAATGTATTCTCTCACTGTTCTCGAGGCCGGAAGTCCGAAATGAGTTTCACTAAATCAAAATCAAGGTGTTGGCAGGGCCACGTTCCCTCTGAGGCTCCAGGGAGAATATACTCCTTGCCTCTTCCAGCTTCTGGTAGCTGCCGGCATTCTTGCAATCTCATCACTCGTTTCTGCCTCTGTGGTCACATGGCCTTCTCGTTTGTCTTTGTCAAATCTCTCTGCCTCCTTCTTACAAGGAAGGATGCTGTGATGTCATTTAGGGCCCACCCAGATCATCCTGGATAATCTCCCCATCAAGATCATTAACTTAATCACACCTGCCAAGACCCCATTTCCTTATAATCGCACCTGCCAAGACCCCATTTCCTTATAATCGCACCTGCCAAGACCCCATTTCCTTATCAGGTGATATCCACAGGTTCCAGTGATTAGTACACTGATCTTTGGGAGTGAGCCATTATCAACCTACCATACCCATCAACCTCGAAGAAATACAAATTGAAACAGCACAGAGATACCATTTTTCATCTATCAGATTGGCAAAGGTAGAAAAGAACGGCAACACCCAGCTTTGGCCCTTGTGCTGAGAAACATACAGCTGCTGGGCATACTCTCTTGTAACATTTCTGAAGGGAAGTTTGGCAATACCTATGAAAATTTTTAAAAAGTGTAAACGCTTTGACTCACCTCTGTGCTTCTAGGATTTTATACTAAGGAAATAACAAGGTACACTAGGAAGCCTGTAGAAGTGTCGTTATCACGGTGAAAAGCTAGAAATAACTTCAAGGTCCCCAAATAGGGAAATGTTAAATAAAATCATTTTATTTGGGACTTCCCTGGTGGCACAGTGGTTAAGAATCCGCCTGCCAATGCAGGGGACGTGGGTTTGATCCCTGGTCCGGGAAGATCCCACATGCTGCGGGGCAACGATGCCCGTGTGCCACAACTACTCAGCCTGCGCTCTAGAGCCCATGAACCACAACTACTGAGCCCGCGTGCCACAACTACTGAAGCCCATGCGCCTAGAGCCCGTGCTCCGCAACAAGAGAAGCCGCTGCAATGAGAAGCCCGCCCACAGCAATAGAGAGCAGCCCCCGCTCACCGCAACTAGAGAAAGGCTGCGTGCAGCAACGAAGACCCAGCGCAGCCAAAAAAAATAATAATTAAAAAAAGTCATTTTATTTAACATGATTTTTATATATTTTATTTAACACGGCGTGAAGGCCAGCAGGTCTCCCTGGGATCTGCAGTTGAACTAGATGGGGCAGAGGAAGATAAGAATGAAGGTCGGCTCACAGAAAACAAACTTACGGTTACCAAAGAGGAAAGAGGGGGAGGGATAAATTAGGAGTTTGGGATTAATGTATACACACTGCTATATATAAAATAGATAAACAACAAGGGCCTACTGTATAGCACAGGGAACTATATTCAATACCTTATAATAACAATGAAAAAGAATCTGAAAAAGAATATATATATATATATATATATACACAGACATATGTACGTATGAATCACTTTGCTCTACACCTGAAACTAACATATTGTAAATCAACTATAAGTCAATAATTTAAAAAAAAGAATGAGAGTCAGCTGATGCTGTGCCTGGGCACTACCACAGTAGTCACAGCTGTCCTTGTTTTACCTCCTTGATAGGTTACAAATTCCCTGGGGCATAAATCATATCCTGTGCATATGTAGCATCCATCGATAGACGTTGAATTAATGAGCAAATGTATAAATGAACTCACATCTTAGAGGAAGTCCTGAGGTGTTATAGAATGGTGGAAATAATAATAATGGCCATTATTAAGTCACTAATTTATTCATTCAACAAATTATTGTTCGCCTACTATGTGTCGGGTATTGTGCTAGGAGGCACTGGAAACAGCAATGGACAAAATAAAGCAAAACCAAATACCCCTGGGAGGAGGGATAAATTACGAAGTTGGAATTAACATGTACACCCTACTATATATAAAATAGATAACCAACAAGGACCTACTGTATAGCACAAGGAACTATACTCAATATTTTGTAATAACCTATAAGGGAAAAGAATCTGAAAAACAATCTATATCTATATCTGAATCACTGTGCTGTATACCTGAAACTAACACGACATTGTATATCAACTATACTACAATTAAAAAAACAAACAAGCAAACAAAACCAAACACCGCTGTCCTCCTGGAACTTATGTTGTAGTGGGGGAGAATTTATTCAAAATCTACTATGGTTTCTCTCAACTCTTGTCCCTTTGTCTGTTATCACTAATTTGGCATTTACTGATATATATTGAACTGTGAATCATATTTTCATGTATGTATGTGCTGCCTCTGGAGCCAACTCTTATACTGAGTGGACATTGCACGATAGATTGGCCAGGGGTGAGTAGAGGGAGGGGACTAGTTAAGGGGCTAATGTAGTTGTTTCGGCTTGATCTGAACTAGGGTGGGCCAGTGGGAATGGATTGAGGGGAGGGATCTGGGGCTCTAAGAAAATTTATAAGGAAAGGGCAAAAGAACTTGCGTATTGGGCTTCCCTGGTGGCGCAGTGGTTGAGAGTCCACCTGCCGAGGACACGGTTCGTGCCCCGGTGCGGGAAGATCCCACATGCCGCGGAGCCGCTGGGCCCGTGAGCCATGGCCGCCGAGCCTGCGCGTCCGGAGCCTGTGCTCCGCAACGGGAGAGGCCACAACAGTGAGAGGCCCGTGTACCGCAAAAAAAAAAAAAGAACTTGCATACTGAGGGAAGGGGGATCATCTAGGGTGACTCAGGTTCTAAGCCAAGGATGACTGAGAGAACTATATGTCACCGACTTAAAGAAAACCAGGAGGGGCTTTGGGGTTATCGGTAAGGAGGGAAGATTTTTATTAAGTAAATTTTTATTGAAGTTAAACATACATGCACAAAACTGCAAAAAAGTAAGTGCACAGTTGAATGAATTTTCACAAATGGAACACGTCTGTGTAACCACCACCAAGATGAAGATTTAGAACGTTAAGAACAATCTTCATGCTCTTCTCAATCTTTACCTTTCCCTAAAAGTAGTCCCGGTTCTGATACATATCACCATAGATTAGTTTTGCCTGTTTTTGAACTTCATATAAGAGGAATCATACAGTATTTTTATCTTCTTTTGCATAACCTTATTTCTGTGAGATTCATCCGTGTTATCGCATGTAGCAGTAGTTTTTCTTTTCTTTTTTGAGTTGCTGTATAAATTATGTCATATGAACACACCACAATTTCTGTACCCATTGTTTTGTTGATGGATGTTTGAGTATTTTCACATTTTTTGGCCAAATGATGCTGCTATGAGCACTGTTCTCTACATTGTTGGATACTCACTTCCGTTGAGTCCTAGGAGTGTAATTGCTTTATCTTGGGATAGGCATTTGTTCAGCTTTGTTAGATTTTGCCAATGAATTTTCCAAAATGGTCATACACCAATTTACACTTCCACTAATAGTATACAATAGTTCCATTCCTCCACGTTCTTGTCCATACCTGGTATTGTCAGTATATATTTTAATAGCTTTAGCCATTCTGGTTGGTGTATATTAGTAACTCATTATGATTTTAATTTATATTTCCCCAAAGACTAATTTTGTTGACTACCTTTTCATATGCTTCTTGGTTATTTGGATATTTTCTTTTATGAAGTACCTGTTCAAGACTTTTGCCTATCTTTCTCTTGGGTTGCCTGTTTTTTTCTCATGGATTTGTGTGAGTTCTTTATATATTCTGGATATGAGGATCTTGTCAGACATGTCTAATACAAATATTTTCTTCTAGCCTGTGGCTTGCCTTTTTACTCTGCTAATGATGTCATGTGAGGAATAGAAATCTTAAGTGTAATATAATCCACTTTATCATTCTTTCCCTTTATTTTAGTGCTTTTGGGTCCTGTTTAAGAAATCTTTGCTCACACCAAAGTCATGAAAATATTCTCTATTATGTCCTAGAAACTATATTGTTTTACATTAAGTTCAGATCTATAATCAATCTGAAATATATCTTTGTGTATGGCTTGAATTAGAGGTCACGGTCCTCCCCTCCATACGTATGGTTGCCAATGCCATCCTTTCCCCTTTCATTGCAGTGGCACCTTTATCATAAGTGTAAGTGTGGGTCTGTCTCTAGGTTTTTCCCTTAGTCTATCTGCCTAAACTGGCACCCATGACACATTATACATGTTTGAAATCTGTTAGTGCAAGTCCTTTGACTGTTCTTCAAGATCATCTATACTATTTTTGGCCTTTTAAATGCCATATTGTTTTAAAATGTAGGTTTTATTATTATTACTGATGTATAGTGAGGCCAACAGATCAGGAGATGACTTCCTCTGAAAAGATAGTTTGTTACTCACAGTCCCAAGAGGGCGGGACATGCCAGCCTACCCAGGGCCACACGGAGAAACACCAGGGTGGATTAGGAAGCAGAAGGAACAGGGAGAAAGCATGGGCAAAATCTTTTTTGTGGTTTTCATGGGAAAGAAGGGGAGAGGCAGGGTAAGCAGGCTAAGCAGGTTTGGGATTGGCTTGCTTGAATAATTTCAGCAAGCTTTGGTGTATAGACTCTGTCTTGAGTTACCTGGTACCTGGCTCTGGGATCATTAGGGCAAGGAAGTATTGGCCTAGAGTATAAGAGCCCGGTGAGAGCCTAGTAAAGATGGTGGCTGTGGGGGTATGGGTGTTGCATTGTTTGATTTGGACATGAAAGGCTCATTCATAGGAGGGTCATTTGCTATCTCTAGGAATTAGCTTGCCTTGGGAGGGCAGTCTCTCCTGGATTAGCGAGGCCCCCGAGATATGAAAACGGCATGAAATATAGAAAATAAAAAACATGATTAATACACATATACATTTTAGAATCAGCATGTTAATTTCCACAAAAAAGATCTGCTGTAATTTTTTTATTGGCTTTGTATACTGAATCTATTGATCAATTTGGAAAGAGTTAATATTCTATAATATTAAGTCTTCCCATTGATGAAACCAGAAATTTTTTACTTTTTCATATTAATTGAGGTTTTCTTTAATTTCTGTGGGTGATAATTTTTAGTTTTCTATGTAGAAACGTGCATATCTTTTGTTCAACTTATTGCTAGGTATTTTCTATATTTTAATACTATCTAAATTGTATCTTTTATTTCATTTTCTCATTATTTATTGCTGGTATGTAGAAATACAATTGATTTTTGTTATATTGAGCTTGTGTTATATTGATCTTGTGTTATAAAATGAGTTGGTAATTATTCCTGCTTTCTCTATTCAATGGAATAGTTTATATAAGATTGTATATTAGTATCCTAGGGCTGCCCTAACAAAGTGCCACAAACTGGGTGGATTAAAACAACAGAAATGTATTCTTTCACAGGTCTGGAGGCTGGAAGTCCAAAATTAAGGTGTCAGCAGAGTTAGCTGCTTCTAAGGGCTCTGAGAGAGAGTCTGTTCTCTGGGTCTGATGGTGAATTTTGTGTCAGCGTGACTGGACCACAGGGTGCCCAGATTAAATATTATTTCTGGGTGTGTCCATGAGGGTACTTCTGGATGAGATTTGCATTTGAATTGGTGGACTCGGTAAAGCAGATTTCCCTCCCTAATGTGGGTGGGCATCATCCAATCCACTGAGGGTCTGAATAGATCAAAAATCAGGGGACAGGAGGATTCGGTCCCTTCCAGCCTGCCTGTTCAGCTAGAATATTGGCCTTCTCCAGCCCTTGGACTGGGGTTTACACCATCAGCTCCCCTGGTCCTCAGGCCTTCAGACTTGGATTGGAATTATACCACTAGTTTTCCTGGGTCTCTAGCTTATAGATGGTAGAGGGTGGGTCTTAGCCTCGATAATCACTAGAACCAATTCCTCATAATACATCTCTCTTTTTCTCTCTCTCTGTATCTATTTATCTAGAGATAGATCGATTGATCTAACAATTTATCTATGTCTATATCTATCTGTATTCCTATTGATTCTGTTTTCTTTGGAGAACCCTAACTAATATACATTTCTCCCCTAGCTTCTGGTGATGGCCAGCAATCCTTGTTGTTCCTTGTCTTGTAGACACACCAATCTAATCTCTGCCCTCATCTTCACGTGGCATTCTCTGTGTCTTCACATGGCTGTCTTCTTATAAAGACTCAAGTCATATTGGATTAGGGGCTCATCCTACTCCAATGTGATCTCATCTATAACTAATTACATCTGCAATGACCCTATTTCCAAACGAAGTCACACTTTGAGATACGAGGGGTTAGAACAACAACATATCTTTTTTGGGGAACACAATCCCCCAAATTGTGTTATTTTTTCCTTAAAAGTCTGAAAGAATTGATCAGTGAAGCCACATGGGCTTGGAGTTTGTATTGTGGGAAAATTTGAAATTATGGGTTCTACTCCTTTAATAATAATAGAACTATTCAGGGACTTCCCTGGCATCCCAGTGGTTAGGACTTGGCGCTTTCACTGCCGTGGGCCTGGGTTTGATCCCTAGTCGGGAAACTAAGATCCCACAAGCCATGCAGTGTGGTTAAAAAATAAATATAAATAAATAAACTATTCAGATTTTTCAGCTCTTATTATGTGAGTTTTCATAGTTTTTCAAGGAATCTGTCCATTCATCTAAATTTTCAAACTTATTGGCAGAGTTCTTCAAAATACCCTCTTACTTTTTAAATGTCAATATGTTTAATGTCTGATGTTCCCCTTTCACTACTATGATACACCTTCTCTCTTGAAAAGTATATCACCTAGGGCAGTGGTCCCCAACCTTTTTGGCACCAGGGACTGGTTTCATGGAAGACAGTTTTTCCACAGGGTGGGGGCGGAGGGTGGGGGGTGCGGAATTGTTCAGGCGATGGGGAGCGGCAGATAAATCTTCGCTCACTCGCCCGCCGCTCACCTCCTGCTGTGCAGACCAGCGCCGCACAGGCTGCGGACCACTAACAGTCCACAGCCCAGGGGTTGGGGACCCCTATCTAGTGGACTTACCTGGTGGCCCAGTGGGTAAGACTCCGTGATCCCAATGTAGGGGGACTGGGTTTGATCCCCGGTTGGGGAACTAGATGCTGCAACTAAGAGTTCGAATGCTGCAACTAAGAAGTCCACATGCTGCAACTAAAGATCCCGCGTGCAGCAACTAAGACCTGGCACAGCCTAAATAAATAAATATTTTTTAAAAATCACCTAATTTCCAAACATTTGGAGATTTTCGAATTTTCTTTTTCCTTTTTTAAGTTGTTTTTTAACTTATCTCTGCTGTGGTCAAAGAACATACTCTGCATGGCAGTTCTTTGAAATTTGCATGTGCACTTAAAAGCACGGAGATTCTGCAGTTGTTGGTGCAATATTCTATGTATGTCAAGCTTGTGAATTGCATTGTTCAAGTCTTTTGTATCCTTGTTGATTTTGTGTGCCTTGTTCTATCACTTAGAGGAAGAGATATGTTAAAATTGCCAGCTATGTTTGTAGTTTTTGTCAATTTCTCCTTTTAGTTATGTTTTTTTTCCTGCATAGATTCTGAAGCTATGTTATTAGGTAAATACAAATTTGAATTATTATATCTTTCTCTTTTTAATTATGAAATGTCTCTCATATTTCTAGTAATATTATTTTTTAAAGTTTGCTTTGTCTAATATTACTATAGATGAAGCAGCTTTCTTTAGGTTAGTGTTTTCCCCTTTATCTCCTTTTATCCTTTTACTTTCAACCCACTGTATCCTCATGTTACAGGTGTAGCTTTTGTAAGAAGCATAGAGTTACTTTTTTAAAAAAATTATTTAATTTATTTATTTTTGGCTGTTTTAGGTCTGCGTTGCTGCGCTCACGCTTTCTCTAGTTGTGGTGAACAGGGGCTACTCTTCATTTCGGTGCGTGGGCTTCTCATTGCGGTGGTTTCTTTTGTTGTGGAGCATGGGCTCTAGGGCTTGGGCTTCAGTAGTTGTGGTGCGCAGGCTCAGTAGTTGTGGCGCACGGGCTTAGTTGCTCCGTGGCACATGGGATCTGCCCGGATCAGGGCTGGAACCCGTGTGCCCTTCATTGGTAGGCGGATTCCCAACCACTGTGCCACCAGGGAAGTCCCTAGTTACTTTTTAAAAATACAATCTAAGAATTTTATCTTTAAATTTGTTTTTGTTTTTGTTTTTGTTTTGGCCACACCGAGTGGATTGTGGGATTTTAGTTCCTCAACCAGGGATTGAACCCATACCCTCAGTAGTGAAAGTGCAGAGTCCTAACCACTGGACCACCAGGGAATTCTCTAAATTTGGAGTATTTAGATAATATACATTTAATAAAAGTACGAATACATTTGATTTTGATCTATCATCTTAAAGCATTTATTTTCTCATTTGTTCTTTAATATTTTTCTCCTTTATTGTTCATTACTTTGTTAGTAATACATTCTTAATGATTCTGTGAATGTCATCCTAGAGATGACAACACGCATCCTTGAATTACTAGAGTATACCTTAAATTAGTACTTTCACCATGTCTCAGCTAAACCTAGTACAGCTTAATTCCATTATCTTCTGTCTGCTTTTTGTGCTATTGCAGTCATGTATTTTAATTCTACATATATTTTATTTTTAATTTTTTTATTTTTTTTGTGGTACGCGGGCCTCTCACCGCTGTGGCCTCTCCCGTTGGGAGCACAGGCTCCGGACGCGCAGACTCAGCGGCCATGGCTCACGGGCCTAGCCGCTCCGCGGCATGTGGGATCCTCCCGGACCGGGGCACGAACCCGTGTCCCCTGCATCGGCAGGCGGACTCTCAACCACTGCGCCACCAGGGAAGCCCTCTACATATATTTTAAACCACACCAAATATTAGGTTATTGTTTCAAACATCAGTAGTCGTTTCTACTTATTTACCCATATACTTACCTATGCTGATGCCTTTCATTACTTCCTATTTTATCGTGCTCTTACTTGGGATCATTCTTCTTCTGCCTGAAGAATCTCCCTTTGGGGGATTCCCTGGTGGTCCAGTGGTTAGGACTCAGTGCTTTCACTCCTGGGGCCAGGTTCAATCCCTGGTCGGGGAACTAAGATCCCACAAGCTGGGCAGTGCGGCCCAAAAAAAAAAGTTCCCACAGAATAAAGCCATGGTATTGATTAAATGACATAAACATTTAATAAAGCTTAGCACCATACCAGTTATACAGTAAGCATTCAATAAATATTAGTTTAAAAAAAGAAAAAGAAATTCCCTTTGTTTCTCCCAGAGGAGGTCTGCTGGCAATAAATTCTCAGTTTTTGGTTTTCTGTAGTTGCCTTTACTTTGCCTTCATCTTCATTTCAGTTCCAAAGTGAACATGTCTGTTTGTCAAAGCCTGGGTTGCTTATCCTGTATCACAACTGCAAGGGAAACTGGGAGAGTGAGAGCAACAAGAGCAGTCTTAGGTTAGGCTCTCAGGAAACAGATTCTGAGAAGATTTATGTGCAGGTGTGTTAGGGAATGATCTTAGGAGCAACGTCAGTAAGTTAGGAAGGGAGGCAGGGTTGAATTAGATGGAAAAGTTGAACTGCAAAGTAGTTGCAAAAGAGGACTCAGCTGATGCCTAGATCTGGAGCCCTAGAGCTAGAATATTCCTTTAGACTTGCCCCCAAATGAGGCAAGGGGCAGACTTTGTACTCTTAAACATTGTCTAGTCATTGAATATGGGCTGCCACCAGAGTAGGGCAAGACAGCTCTCTTTAGCCCAGAGCAATTTCTAGAGAAAGATTCAGCTGTGAGCCATTGGCAACCAATACTCCTGGCAGCTGAGGAAATGAGTATCTCAGTCCTAAAGAGGGAACTTTGTGTGGCACACCACAGCATTCACTACAGTCTATCCCTTGCACCACTTGGATCTGCTTTCTTTGTATAGTCAGTTCACTCTATCTGGGAACAGCTCCAGGGTTCTGAATAATCTTCTTTCCTGGGAAGACTTTTGGGAGAAAGGTTAGTGGGACAATCTATAGCCCTCACTGTTTCAGCTGGTCTCAAGCCACAATCTCTAGTCTAGCCACATTCTAGTCTCAAATTCAAGATTTCTCTCATCTTCAATCTAGATGGCTTATCTGATGGGTGGCCTAGACCCTCATTACTGGGTAGTTTGAGCCCATTGTCACCATACTTTTCTTGGACTTTGGCTGCTTCCCTATCCATTTACCATAAATATTGAGCAGGGAATACCAAGAGATTTCTCAGTGAATCAATCACTTGGGTGCAAAATGCATTCCTCCCCACCTCCACTGAGTAACAACAACCCCATCTCCTTCTGATGATCACAAACATTTAATTACTCCTGACAGTATGGTTATTCCTTTCCTTTTTTGCTGATTTCTTGGCACAAGGAGCCCAAGATGATGGGCAGTAGTGTAGGGAACACTTACTATGTCCTCCGGTGGAAGCAATCCCCTCTGGGAACCTGGATCTCTGGAACTTAAAATTGAGGGGATGGGAAGCTCAAATCCCCCAGGTGGGCCAATGAGAGTGACAGTAGGTGAGGCCACTCCCACTTACATTTCTTGGTTTCCAAACTCATGTAGTCTGTCTATTGTGGATACAAGACTATATAATGAACATTGATTTAGGGTATATACTACATCCTGGAAGATGATGTCCCATTATTGTTGAGTATCATCTCTAAGCTAGTACCTCAGCTATTCCTTCAAAAAGCTAGTCCATCACTTTAGTAGTCCAGAAACTTCTGAGTGCTGTGGTATGTGTGGCATGAGATCAGTGGATCCCATTGTCATATGGTGATTGCCACACCTCCCTTGCTGTAAGTTAGGTTTCTTGATCAGAGGTGATGTTATGCAGAATTCCTTACTGGTAGATCACTCTTAAGTCATCAGATAGGGTGCTTCCGAAGCCACTGCAGGCAGAAAAGCAAGACTATATCTAGAACATATGTTAATTCCAGTCAAGATGAAGCAATGCTCCTCCCAGAGGGGTGCAATAGTCAGCTTGGCTCCAAGTGGCTGGTTGGTCTCCTTGAAGAATGGTGCTGTATTGGGGACCCAGTATTGGCCTCTGCTGGCAGATTGGGTATTGCATAGCAGTAATGCTATGGTGGGTGGGAGCTCATGCTTTTGGGCTAACTAATAGCCACCAATCCTTCCACAATGCCTATTCCATTCCTGAGATGATTGTGCCAGCACTTGGATGGGTGAAAACAGAGGCTGGCTGACATCACCTGACTGAGTTGTTCTGTCTGATGGCTCTTCTGTGCATAGATGTTCTCATGTGGTCATTGAAATGTAGTACAAAGACATTCACACTTTTACCTACTTCCTTAGGTCCATCAGTACCAGGAGTTGGCAAACTAAATCCACCCACTGCCAGTTTTATAAATAAAGGTTTAAAGATGTGGCACATGTATACAATGGAATATTACTCGGCCATAAAAAGAAACGAAATTGAGTTATTTGTAGTGAGGTGGATGGACCTAGAATCTGTCATACAGAGTGAAGTAAGTCAGAAAGAGAAAAACAAATACCATACGCTAACACATATATATGGAATCTAAAAAAAAAAAAAGGTTGTGAAGATCCTAGGGGCAGGACAGGAATAAAGACGCAGATGTAGAGAATGGACTTGAGGACATGGGGAGGGGGAAGGGTAAGCTGAGACGAAGTGAGAGAGTGGCATGGACCTATATACACTACCAAATGTAAAATAGATAGCTAGTGGGACGCAGCCACATAGCACAGGAAGATCAGCTCGGTGCTTTGTGTCCACCTAGAGGGGTGGGATAGGGAGGATGGGAGGGAGATGCAAGAGGGAGGAGATACGGGGACATATGTATATGTATAGCTGATTCGCTTTGTTATAAAGCAGAAACTAAGACAACAATGTAAAGCAATTATACTCCAATAAAGATGTTTAAAAAAATTAAAAATAAATAAATAAGTAAAGGTTTATGGGAACAAAACCATGCTCATTTATTTCCATGTCATCTATGGCTGCTCTTGCACAACAGCGGAGTGGAAGAGCGGCATTGGTAACCATATGGCCAGTAAGTTTAAGATACTTGTTCTGGCCCTTTACAGAAAATGTTTGCAGACTCTTCATCTACCTACCTCCAGTATCTCCTGTCTACAATCTTCCAGTCTTTTTCCTTTCAGGTCCTTGATCTATTTGCCATTGCTGTTAAGTCTGTATGTATTTTTACCCTGGGCCACTTCTCTTTCTACACAAAGTAGATGACCGGATGTGCCACCCAAAACTCTGACCATGGTGAGGATTTCCCCTCAGCACTCTTCCTGGGTCACTGCTGAGTGATGCTGTTCTGTATCAGCGGCCCACTTTTGGCTTTTACACCAGATATCAAGGCAGTTCACCCAGGAATCAACCTTGGAATTTTGCCTCTTCCATGAGCGAGTAGTTCTAGGAGGACGCATCAGTACGACAGTGGAGGATGACAGTGGTCCAAGCCACTTGCTTGTGTAGCTTGCTTTGGCCTCTGGCCCTACTTGCTATGTAATACTGCAATTTTATAACGGATTGTTGCTGGGCTCGCTCAATCTTGTAACTTGGTAGGTCTCACAGAAACCAGCTCATGATAGGCAGTTCTGGCTCTGTGGTCACCTGATGTTCCATAGCCGCGTGTTCCATCTCTATCGTGGCCCAGGAGCACACCAGGAGCTCTTTATTCAGTGGCATATAGTTGTCTTGGGTTTGCCATATACTCCTTACATGTCTTTTGTTTCACTATAGAAACCTCTACTGTCACAATCTCCTCTATCGCATGGCCCACGTGGCAGGGTTGCTTGTAATGTTACGTGAACCAGTTGCAGAGGCTTTTCTTGCTCTGGGCCCCACTCAAAGTTGTCAGCCCTCCCTGTGATCCAATAAATAGGTCAGAGCAGGTTTCCCCAGGATGAAACATACTATCTCCAGAACCCAAAGAAGCTACCAAGTATTGTGCTTCTTTCTCAACAGATCCTTAAACACTTAATTGATGTGGTGGGCCCCAAAATCTTCCTAGGATTTATCTCCCGTTCTCTGGAGAGCATGTATTTTACCAAGGCACCAACATACTTCCCACTTCTTGCTAATGTGCTCCAATAAACATGATGTTATTGACATAATGGACCAATGTGATATTCTTCAGGATGTTCAGATAGTCCTGATCTATTTGGACTATATTATGATGGTGTGCTGACTTTAAAGTATGTCTAGAGGGACTTCCCTGGTGGTCCAGTGTTTAAGACTTTGTGTTCCCAATGCAGGGGTTTGATCCCTGGTTGGGGAACCAAGATCCCACATGCCGTGTGGTGCAGCCAAATAAATAAATAAGTAAATAAATAAAAATATGTCCACAAATTCTTTCATATTTTTTGCTTCAAGAGGTGGAGCTTAATTTCTCTTTCCTTGTGGATCACTTGTTCTCAGGGAAGTTAGTTGTCATGTTGTGAGCAGACATGCAAACAACTAACCGAAAGGCACATGTGATAAGGAACTGAGGCTTCCTGCCAACAGCCATGAATGAGTCATCTTGAAAGTGAATCTTCCAACCCTAATTAAGACTTCATATGATTGCAGGATCTGTGGATATCCTGACTGCAACCATGTGAGAGATCCTGAGCCAGAACCACCCAGCTAAGTTACTCCTGCATCCCTGACCCATAGAAACTGTGAGATAATAAATATTATTGTCTGCTCCAGGGCTTTTGTGACATGGTGCCATGGGATGCCTGCAGAAACCTCAGCATTCATGCATGTGCAACCCTGAAGTGTGAGGTACCTTGGTCAATGGGCGATAAAAGCCAGTGGATAAAAGCTTCTCTCTTTCATGACCTGGTAAACGCTTCAGAATATACCATATGGCTTCTCAGATGGTCCCACAGAATCAAGCACTAGTTACCTATAATGGTGGCCAATTTGTTAATGCATCCGTGTACTGGCTTTCCCTGTTTCTCTGTTTCACTCCCACTTATTCCCTGGGATTGTCTTTCCCCAAAACTATTTGTACAAAATCTTTTATTTGTTTTCAGGGGAACCCACAAGATAATGTAAAAAGGCACCTGACACAATTCAAACCTGATTTTATATACTACCCAATAGTTAGCATTGTATCTTACTTAATGTAGAAATATTGAAGTTAGGGATAGTGTTACTATCTCCATTATGGTTTAACATCATTTTGGCAGTATTAGCCAACACATATTTTACAAGGGAAAGCATATTAGATAAGAAATATAATTGAAAAGGAAGAGATAAAAATGACCTCTGTTTAGCAGCATGCCCAGTGGACCTGTGGATCTGTCCCTTGTTTCAAGTGTTTGGAGGGAAGAGACCTAGGACTCCAACCTCTGACCACCCTCCAACTTCCTCTCCAGCCACAACCTCCAGGACCATCTTCTTGGCCATCCCCTGACTCTGGGACCAGCCAACGCAGAGGTTAGCTCTTTATTGCCCACCAACAAGGAGCTCCAAGATTCATCAGGATTATTCCACTTAGATGGAGGCCATTGTCAACTGCCTGGTCAACCTACATCTGCTGGCCTCCTACACCCGCTTCTTTCTGGGCTTCTATTCTGACCATGAGGATGTGGCTCTGAGGGAAGGAGGCCCTTCTTCTGAGATTTGACCAGGAGAAGTGCCAGCGTTCCTCATGTCTCTTGAAGACGGAAAACCAGCACAGTGGCTGCACCTTCTCCCAGGACCTGCAGAAGCTGTCTCAGGATGAGTGGTGTAAAACCCTGGACACCATGGAAGCCTCTGTGGCCCTGGAGGATTTTTGGGATCTGCATGCCCTGAGCTCTGCCTGTACAATCCCCACCCCCATCTCTGTGACCTCCTGGAGAGCCACTTCCTAGATAAACAAGTGAAACTCATCAAGAAGTTGGACCACCACCTGACTAAGTTCTGCAGGCTGTCCAGCCCCTAGTCTGAGCTGGGAGAGTATCTCTTGGAAAGGCTCACCCTGAAGCAGGACCAGGAGCCACCAGAGCCCAGCAGCCTCTGAGGGATCCCTCTGCTCCCCACCTGATGTCAGAGCTTCAGCCTGAGCCTGTCTCTGTAGCCACTAGGCAGCTTTTTAACCACCCTGGAACTTTCTCTCAAGCCTTAGACCAAATGGAAACAATAATGTTTTGCAGCAACAAGCAAACAAACAACAACCCTATCTCTCTTTGCAGATAATTGTTTAGTTGGAACACCCAAAAAGGTTGAAGGAAAAACTATCACAAATGATAAAAAAAATTTAGTAAAGTATCATGATATAAAATTAACATGTAGAAATCAATAGCCTTCATATATACAGACACTAAGCAACTAGAAGATATAATGAGAATATACATTTAAAATAGCAAAAATAGGGACTTCCCTGGTGGTCCAGTGGTTAAGACTCTGTGGTCCCAATGCAGGGGGCACGGGTTCCATTCCTGGTCGGGGAACTAAGTTTCCGCATGCCGCGTGGTGCAGACAAAAAACAAACAAAACAATAAAATAGCAAAAATAGAATAAAATATCTGTTGTAGATCTAAAAGAAATGTGCAAAACCTCTGTGAGTAAAAACTATGAAACATCCATGAAAGACCCAAAAATGAACTGGAACAAATAGAGAGATGTGTTATGTTCTTGGATTGGAAGACTCAGTGTTGTAAAGACGTCAATTCTCCCTAAGTTTAGTGACATATTAGTCATGCTGTCAATGGAAATTATCATCAGATTTTGATTGTTTGTTTTGTAGGGTTGAACAAATTTTTTATGTAAAGTCTATTCTTCCAAAAAGGAAGAATAAACAAGCAAGATTTGCTAGTAAAATTCCTTAAAAGAAAAGTGGAGAGTCTAGCCCTCAAAGACATTAAAATGTTATGGAGTTTTTATAACTAAAACAGCATAGAAGTGACACATGAACAGACAGACCAATGGAATTGAATAGAAATCCAGAAATGGACCTAGGTGCAAAAGGAAATTTGGCATACAAGAAAAGGTTGTATCTCAAATCAGTGGGGAAAAGACAAACTTTTAACAAATGATGTTGAGACCACATAGAAAAAGGTAACATGAGATTCATGCTTTTAATATACCAAAATAAATGATGAATGAGTAAAAGATCTAAATGTGAAAAATGAAAATACATAAATACTAGAAGAAAACCTGGGTGCATTTCTTTATAGCCTGGGAATGGGGAAAACATTAATAATTTCACAAATCAGAAGAAATAGAAGGAAAGATTGATAACTTTAACCATAAAGATATAAATATGCTTTGTGGAAGATAAATTAAGAGACAGAGAGAAAGAGGATACCATAAATTTTCAAAAGACAAATTGACAAATGGAGAAAAGGTATTACAGCTTGTATCACAAAAGGCTAATACTCTTAATGTATGAAGTGCTCCTGATTTTTATTTTTTTAATTTAATTTTTAAAAAATTAATTAATTTATTTTTGGCTGTGTTGGGTCTTTGTTTTTGTGCAGGGGCTTTTCTCTAGTTGCTCTAGGCGGGGGGCTACTTTTCGTTGTGGTGCGCAGGCTTCTCATTGTGGTGGCTTCTTTTGTTGCAGAGCACGGGCTCTAGAGTGCAGGCTCAGTAGTTGTGGCGCATGGGCTTAGTTGCTCTGTGGCACGTGAGATCTTCCTAGACCAGGGCTGGAACCCATCCCCTGCATTGGCAGGTGGATTCTTAACCACTGCACCACCAGGGAAGTCCTCCTGATTTTTTTTTTTTTTTTTGCGGTACGCGGGCCTCTCACTGTTGTGGCTTCTCCCGTTGCGGAGCACAGGCTCCGGACGCGCAGGCTCAGCAGCCACGGCTCGCGGGACCAGCCGCTCCGCGGCATGTGGGATCTTCCTGGACCGGGGCACGAACCCGTGTCCCCTGCAACAGCAGGCGGACTCTCAACCACTACGCCACCAGGGAAGCCCACCCCCCGATTTTTAAAATGAGAAAAATATACAAACAAAGTAGACAAAGAAATGCAAATGGCAAAGATGTACAATCTTTTTCATAATAAGGGAAGTGTTTATTAAAATTACCCTGAGATAATACTTCTCCCTTTTCCTGAGGTAATATTTCTCCCCTAAGATTGGCAAAATCCAAAAGTTGACAGCATATTGTGATGGTGAGATGTAGGGAGTTAGGCTCTCTCATACATTACTCACGGAATGCAAAGTGATACAATCTTTATGGAAGGCAACCTGGCAATATCTAGCAAAATTAAATATGCATTTACCCTTTGATTTAGCAATCCTACTTCTAGGAATTTATCACAAAGAGTCACAGGTAAAACTATGAATGACATACAAACAAGGAGTGCATTGCAGCACTATCTGTGATAAAAAGGAGTGTATCTGGGGCTTCCCTGGTGGCGCAGTGGTTGAGAATCTGCCTGCTAATGCAGGGGACACGGGTTCGAGCCCTGGTCTGGGAAGATCCCACATGCCGCAGAGCAACTAGGCCCGTGAGCCACAACTACTGAACCTGCACGTCTGGAGCCTGTGCTCTGCGACAAAAGAGGCTGTGATAGTGAGAGGCCCACGCACCGCGATGAAGAGTGGCCCCCACTTGCCACAACTAGAGAAAGCCCTCGCACAGAAATGAATACCCAACACAGCAAAAATAAATAAATAAATAAACTCCTACCCCCAACATCTAAAAAAAAAAGATCCTTTAAAAAAAAAAACAAAACAGTGTATCTTAAGGACTATCAATAAGGACTGGTTGAATATTATATCTGTGTGATGGAATACTATACAGATGTAAAAAGCAATGATAAGAATCCCTGTTGCTATGGTCTGAATTGTGTTCCCTCAACCTTCTTATGTTGAAGCCATAACCCACAATGTGGTGATATTTGGAGATGGAGCCTTTTGTTAATTAGGTTTACATGAGGTCATGAGGGTGTGGCCCTCGTGATGGGATTAGTGCCCTTCTAAGAAGAGATACAGAAGGGCTTACTCTCCCTGCCTTGTGAGGAGACAGTGATCAGGCAGCCATCTACAAGCCAGGAAGTGAACTCTCACCAGAAACTCACCATGCTGGCATCTTGATCTTAAACTCCCAGCCTCCAGAACTGTGATAAAATTAATTTCTGTTGTATAAGCCACCCAGTCTATAGTATTTTGTTATGGCAGCCCAAGCTGCTTAAGATACTACCTACCTCTATGCAGTGATTCCAGGATATATTGCTAAATGAGAAAAAACAAGGTACATAATAGTGCACAGTATGCTGTCCTTTGGGTAAGAAAGCTGTGGAAATATGAATATATAAATGTATCTGCTGATATTTTCATAAAGAAAAAAAATGAAAGCATAAATGGTTACCTACAGAGCAGTCTTTCCCAATCTTTTTACTCCAAAGGAACTCTTGAAATTATTTTTAGATTCCAAGGAATCTTGCATAAAAATTGTACCTACAGGGCTTCCCATGGTGGCGCAGTGGTTGAGAGTCCGCCTGCCGATGCAGGGGACACGGGTTCGTGCCCCGGTCCGGGAAGATCCCACATGCCGCAGAGCGGCTGGGCCCGTGAGCCATGGCCGCTGAGCCTGCGCATCCGGAGCCTGTGCTCCGCAACGGGAGAGGCCACAACAGTGAGAGGCCCGCATACCGTAAAAAATAAAAAATGAAAAATTGTCCACGTCAAAAAAAAAAATTGTACCTACAGCTCATGATACATTAGCATGATTTGTAAAATATAGATGTAATCATCCAATAATAATTGACAGTGCTCTTTCGAGCAGAGAATTTTTTTTCCCCTGTGGAGTGTGCATTTTGCTTAACTTATTAGCACACTCTTTTTTTGTGGTTTCTCCAGTCACAAAGGATATCAACTCCAATGCAAGTCACTAGTGTAGGTAAAGGAAATTTCAGCCTTCATTTCCTGGTGGTCCAGTGGTTAGGACACCTCGCTTTCACTGCTGAAGTCCTCGGTTCAATCCCTGGCTGGGGAACTAAGATCCCGTGAGCTGCACAGCGCGGCCAAAAAATAAAATTAAATTAAAAAGTCCAACATGACTATTTTACATTATTCAAAAAGATCTAAAGTCTTACTTCAAATTTCAACTATACAAGATGATAATGAGGTATGGTATGTGTTATGTGTGTGTTTTTTCCCCACTAAAATAAAAAAATGACTTTATAGCCAAACTCTCTTGAAAAAAAAAAAAAGTAAGCTAAGCTTAACTTTTTGGAAATTAATTGATTTCTTTCCTTTTCACAAAATTGTAAACAGTTTTATTGAGATGTGATTCACATACCATGCAGTTCACCCATTGCAAGTGTACAATTCAGTGGTCTTTAGTATAGTCACAGATGTGAGTAACTATCACCACAGTCAATTTTAGAATATTTTCATCATCTCAGAAAGAAATCCCATACCCTTTAGCTGTGACCCCCACTCTCCCATCCACTCCAGCCCAATGCAACCACTAACCTCTTAAATGGAGTTATTTACTGTGTGGCCTTTTGTGACTGACTTCTTTCACTTAGTTCATTCACATTGTAGCGTATATCAGTACTTCATTCCATCTGATGGCTTAATAATATTGCATAATATGGATATACCACATTTTGTTTATAGATTCGTGAGTTGATAGACATTTGGATTTTTCTACTTTTTCCTATTATGAGTAATGATGCTATAAACATTCATGTACAAGTTTTTTTGTTGTTGTCATTATTGTTTTGTTTTGTTTTGTGGCCACGTGGCTTGCAGGATCTTAGTTCCCTGACCAGGGATTGAACAGGGCCTTCGACAGTGAAATCGCAGAGTACTAACCACTGGACCACCAGGGAATTACCATGTACAAGTTTTTATGTGGACATATGATTTTAATTCTCTTCCACCTAGGAGTGGAATTAACTTTTGTTAAGTTTACATACGTTTCCACTTTAAGTTTACATATGTTAACTTTATGTTTAGTCATTTGAGGGAGTGCCAGTCTGTTTGCCATAGTGGCTGTACCATTTTATATCACCCCCAGAAATATATGAGGGTTACACTTTCTCCACATCCTCACCAACACTTATTATCTGTCTTCTTGATTGCAGCCATATTAGTGGGTGTGAAAGGGTATCTCACTGTAGTTTTTATTTGCATTTCCCTGATGACTAATGATGTGTAGCATCTTTTCATGTGCTTATTGGCCATTTCTATATCTTCCTTGGCGAAATATCTATTCAGAAACTTTGCCTATTTAAAATTTTTTAAAAATTGTTGTATAATACACGTAAAACTTAACATTGTAACCATTTTAAGTGTACAGTTCAGTAGTGTTAAATACTTTCACATTGTTGTTCTCTGCCCATTTTTAAATTGGATTATTTGTATTTTATTATTGAGTTGAGTTGTAAGAATTCTTTATTTGTTCTAGATAAAAATCCCTTATTTTATATATATATATATATATATATTTTTTTTTTATGGCCATGCCATGTGGCATGTGGGATCTTAGTTCCCCGACCACGGATCGAACCCACACCCCGTGCATTGGGAACACAGAGTCTTAACCATTGGACCACCAGGGAAGTCCCCCAAATCCCTTATTAGATATATGATTTGCAGATATTTTCTCCATTCTGTGGGTTGTCTTTTCATTCTCTGGATAGTGTTTTTTTTTTTTTTTTTTTTTTTTTGCGGCACACGGGCCTCTCCCTGTTGTGGCCTCTCCCGCTGCGGAGCACAGGCTCTGGACGCGCAGGCCCAGCGGCCATGGCTCATGGGCCTAGCCACTCTGTGGCATGTGGGATCTTCCCGGAACGGGGCACGAACCCGTGTCCCCTGCATCGGCAGGCGGACTCTCAACCACTGTGCCACCAGGGAAGCCCTGGGTAGTGTTTTTTGAAGAACAAAAATTTTAAATTTGGATGGAGATTAATCTATTTTTTCTTTTGTTGCTTGTGCTTTTAGTACCATATCTAAGAACACATTGCCAAACCCAAGGTAATAAATATCTACCCCTATGTTTCCTTCTAAGACTTTAATAGTTTTAGTTCTCATATTAGGTCTTTGATCCTTTTGAGTTAATTTTTGTATATGGTGTGAGGTAAGATATCAACTTCATTTTTCTTTTTGTGTAGTTATCCAGTTGTCCCAGCATCATTTGTTGACAAAACAATTCTTTCTCCATTAAATGATCCTGGTGCTTTTGTCAAAAATCAGTTGACTATAGACAAATGGTTTTATTTCTGAACTCTCAATTCTATTCCATTGATCAATATGTCTATCCTTATGCCCGTACTACTCTGTCTTGATGACTTTTGCTTTGTAGTAAATTTTGAAATCAGGAAGTATAGGTCTTCCAACTTTGTTCTCCTTTTTCAAGATTGTTGTTACTATTTTGGGTTTCTGTCAATTCCAAATGAACTTTAGAATCAGCTTGTCAGTTTCTACAAAAAAGTCAGCTGGGATTTTGATAGGGATTGCATTTCATCTGTAGATCAATTGGGGGAATATTGTCATCTTAATAATATTAAGTCTTCTGATCCATGATCACGGAGATGTCTTTCCCTTTATTTAGCTCTCTTTAGTTTCTTTCAACAATGTTTTGTAGTTTTCAGAGTATGAACTCTACGCTTTTGTTAACTGTATTCCCAGGACTTCATTCTTTTTGATGCTATTGAAAATGGAATGGTTTCTTAATTTTATTTTCAGATTGTTCATCACAAATATATAGAAATGCATTGATTTTTACATGTCAATCTTGTATCCTGCAACCTTGCTAAACTTTTTATTAGTTTTCATAGTTTTTAAAGTGAATTCCTTAGGATTTTTTATATGCAAGATCTTCTAATCAAGATCGTTTATATCTTTCTTTTCATCTGGTTGCCTTTTATTGCATTTTCTTGCCTAACTGCCCTGGTTAGAGCCTCGAGTACAATGTCGAATGCAGTTGTTGAGAGTGAACATTCTTGTGTTGTTCCTGATTTTAGGGGGAAAGCATCTAGTTTTTCACCATTAAGTATGATATTAACTGTGGGGTTTTTGTAGTTGGCCTTTATCAGGTTGAGAAGATTCCTGTCTATTCCTAGTTTTTAAAGTGTTTTCATCATGAAAGTGTGTTGGGTTTTGTCAGATGCTTTTCCTGAATCTATTCAGATGATCATATGGCCTTTATCCTTTATTTTATTGATATGGTGTATTATATTAGCTGATTTTCATTTGTTGAACCAACCTTGCACTCCTGGGATAAATCCCACTTGGTCGATGTGTATAAACCTTTTTATATATTGCTGTATTTGGTTTGCTAGTGTTTTATTATGGATACTTGTGTCTATATTCGTAGGGGGATATTGGTCTGAAGTTTTATTTTCTTGTGATGTCTTTGTCTAGCTTTGGTATCAGGGTAATTTTGGCCTTGTAGAATGAGTTAGGAAGTATTCCTTCTCTTCTATTTTTTGGGATGAGTTTGAGAAAGGTCAGTGTTAATTCTTCAAACACTTGGTAGAATTCAATAGTGAAACCATTTGATTCTGGGTGTTTCTGTGTTGGAAATTTTTAAGTTACTGATTCAACCTCTTCACTTGCTATATGTTTATTCAGATTTTCTATTTCTTTTGAGTTCATTTTGGCAGTTTGTGTCTATCCAGGAATTTGTTCATTTCATCTTGGTTTACAGTTTGTCCGAATATAATTACTTGTACTTTTCTAATTCTTTTTATTTCTGTAAGATTGTTAGTAATGTCCCGTCTTTCATTCCTGATCTTGGTAATTTGAGTCTTCTCTTTTTTTTTTCTTGGTCGTCTAGCTAAATGTTTGTCAATTTTGTTGATCTTTTCAAAAAAATAACTTTGTGTTGATTTTCTTTTTTTTTTAATTCTGTATTTCATTTATCTCCATTCTTATATTTGCTAATTTCTTCCTTCATTTGCTTTGGATTTAGTGTACACTTTTCTTACTAGTGTGTAAGGTGGAAGATTAAGTTATTCATTTGAGATCTTTCTACTTTTTAATATAGGCATTTATAGCTATAAATTTCTCTCTATGCACAGCTTTCACTGTATCTCACAAGTCTTAGTTTGCTGTGGCTTTGTTTTCATTCATTTAAAAATATTTTCTGATTTTCCTCTTCATTTTATCCTTGACCCAATTGTTATTTAGGACTGCGTTGTTTAATTTTCACATATTTGTGAGGGTCCCAAATTTCTTTCTGTTTTTGATTTCTAATTTCATTGTGGTTGGAGAACAGACTTTATATTTCCACACTTTTACATTTATTGAGGTTTGTTTTATGGGCTAGCATGTGGTCTATCTTGAGAATGTTCCATGTGCATTGGAGAAGTTCTATTCATTTGTTATTGGGTGGAGTGTTCTGTAGATGTCTGCTAAGTCCAACTGGTTTATAGTGCTATTCAAATCCTCTATTTCTTTGTTGATCTTCTGTCTACTTGTTCTAACCATTATTGAAAATTGAGTACTGAAATATCCAACTATTACTTTAGAATCATCTATATCTCTTTTCAATTCTGTCATTTTTTGCTTCACATATTTTGGAGCTCTTTGTTAGCCATATATGTGTTTACAATTGTTATATCCTGTTAACGAATTACGTAGCAGCTCTTTGCAGCAGAAAAAGTTGTCTTGAATTCCACCATTATTTACAAATATCACAAATGTTAAGGGGTGATATTTACTGGTGAAGTCTATTGACTCACCAGCCTGGGTAGAGATGTTGTTGATTTTAGTGTGTTACATAAAACGTCTTTGGCATCATGTGTCTGTCATCAGCACACTGCCTTATTGTATTTTGGGGGAACAGAATTTTTCCATTTTCTCACACTGTACCTTGCTTTAGAGCTCAGTCAACTCCCATCTTACATCTGGTATTATTAGATTCTCACCAACAGTATGACCTTTTTATTCCTGGGCAACAAGCTCCTGCTTTTGGAGCTTCTTCACTTGTTTATAATTTTTTTTAATGAAAACTTGACTCTGTTTAGAGATTCCAGTAGCCATTTACAATAATTAGCCCCTTTACTTGTCAAATAGCTGTTATTTGTAAAGTGCCTTTCAATTTTGGAGGCTGCTATAGACTAATATTTTGTGTCCCCTCACAATTCGTATGTTATGATGGTATTTGGATGTGGGGCCTTTGGGAGGTGATTAGATCATGAAGGTAGGGCCCTCATGCGTGAGATTAGTGCTCTTATAAAAGAGACCCTTCCCTTGCCCCTTCTCTTCCAAATGGGTCTCACTGAATCTGCTAGTGCCTTGATCTTGAACTTCCCAGCCTCCAGAATGGTAAGAAATAAATTTCTGCTGTTTATAAGCCACTTGGTTTATGACAGTCTGTTATAGCAGCCCAGATGGACTAAGAGAGAGCCTTTGCTGAATGTGTAAGTTGTTCACTGCAGACAGTGCACAAAGGAGCAGAACACCTCAAATTACTGGCCCATGTAAAACCCATTCATAAACATATTTCATTATAAAGATGAACTTTTTATATCTATTGTCCTTTAGTGCATTGAAATGACTTGGAAGACTGAAAACCTTCACCATTAACTTAATCAAAACTGTTTATAAACCTAGGCCAGAATCCTCCTTTTCTTTTTCACACTGCATCTTCAAAAATTACCATTTGGGGACTGTCAAACATGTTTGTAAACCACAAATGCTAGTGCTAACACAATATGTAATATAACTGGAGGGACATACTAAATACCTACACAAAAAAACTGAAAAAATACTGAGTGCATCACAACACACATCACTTTTAACACACACAATACACATTTTGCAATATTTACAACAACTGCAAAATGACAGGGGTGGACAGCTAAGTTGCAGCACTAACAATTCCTTTTTCAGAATGAAATCTTCCCTTTTATATTCTGTTAAACTGGTAAGGCTTATTTGCCCTATGAGTAAGAGAGCAGTATGTAAGGAGTAGTTGGGGAAGGAAATTTGAGTGGGAGAATATTGTGTCTTATAAGACATCCACACATTTTTTGATACTTTTCCCTTCAAAAGGTGAAGCCTCCTTGCCTTCTCCTTAAGTATGAGTTATTTTTAGTGATTCACTTAATGAATATCATGTGGCAGAAGTGACAGTGTGTGACGTTCAAGATTTGGACCCACAAGGCATTGTGGCTTCCTCCTTGCTCTCTCCTTTGGATCATACACTCTGGGAGAAGCTAGCAGCCGTGTTGTTAGGACACTCAAGCAGCCCTGTGAAGAGTCCCACATGATGAAGAATCAAGGTCTTCTGGCAATAGTCACGCGAGGGAACCATCGTGGAGGTGGATCTTCCAGCCCCTGTCAAGCCTTTAGACGACTGAAACCCCAGCTGACATCTTGAATGCAACCTCATGGGAGATCCTGAGCCAGAACCACTTACCTAAGCTTCTCCCAAATTCTTGACCCACAGAACTGTGACATGATAAATGTCGGCTGTAAGTTCTGGAGCAATTTGTATGCAGCAATAGATAACAAATACAGATTGGGGCTGACATATTAGCTTACCATCCTCCGCGCCATATAATACAGAGTTCATGCTTTATTAGGAGTCTCCCTTATTTTCTGTCAAAACTGAGGATGGACTCAGCCAAATGAACTCAGTACACTGTGCACTGCCAATAATGTCCCAGTGACAAAGCAAGTCAGATGCAAGCCCATCTCCAAAGGGAGGAGAATGGATTCCACCTCTTGATGGGAGAAGCTGCAAAGTCGTATACAAAAGGGCATGCATACAGGGATGGGAGGAACTTATGACCATCTTTAAAAGTCTGTCATAAGCAGGGACATCTTATTGTGTCAGAAAGCACAGAAACTGTCAAAGACTAATGGAGCCATTTCAAAAGGGCACAGGAGACAACCAGAAGGGGCTTCCACTGGCCTGAGATGGAATGATGGAATTTGCTGTAAAATACTCCAGAAAGGGAATTCCATGACAGTCCAGTGGTTAAGACTCGGTGCTTTCACTACTTTGGCCCGGGTTCAACTGGGGATCTAAGATCCCACAAGCCGTGAGTCGTGGCCAAAAAATGAAATAAAACAAAGTACTCCAGAAAAAACAAAGTTGGGGTATGCATAGATGAAATAAGATTGGCAGAATATTGAGAATAGTTGAAGCTGAGCGATGGACACATGAAGATTCATTTTAGTCGTCTCTTTACTTTTGGTATATTTGAAATTTTTCTTAAGCAGAATTTTATAAGCCTAATATGTATTCAAGATAAAAAAATGTAGAAAATACAGAGATATCAAAAGTATAAAATTATTGGTCAATCCCCCCACTCGGAAATACAATTGGTAACATTGATCCATTTTTCTTGGCTGTTCCGAGAACATATTTGCAAACCCTGGCCTGTCCAGCATTGCTCAGGGGTGTCATTAACCATAACTGCACAAATACAGCCTTTTGCCACTCACCAGGGAGCCGCACCTCACGGTTACCCGTGGGAGAAGCAACTTGTTTGCAAACTGGTACTTGCAACCCCGAGGCTCTGTCCTTGGCACTGTGGCTTTGGGGCACATGTCTGAAACCAGGGTTTTTTTTTTGCCCTGACTCAGGATTTTACTTGGGCAGGTTCCTTCTGGCCCTCACACAGGTCTCTCCTTGAACTTGTCTAGCTGCCTATCACTGCACTGTCTGTCAGACCCTCACACCCACAAAGGGAATTTTGAGTATGCCATAAACCTGTACCTGAATTCAGCCCCTCCTAAACATACCCTGCACGTCTGGAGAGGCTCTGTGGCCCCCTTTTAATTTTAGGGGGAACTGGACTTTTGTTTAATTCATATGGATTCATTTTTGCAAACTTAACCAATTGGGATCATACTTTTTTTGCTTTACATATGCTGGAAATATTTTCACGTGCCAGTAAATACACTTTCTAATGGATTTTTAGTGCTGGCATAATTTTCTGAAGTAATAGCCTGCCTGGTATACATTTAAGTGATTTTCCACAGCATTTTTTACAGCTCTAGATAATGTTGCAATGAATGCTTTCGTAACAAAACCTTCCACTATCTCTCTATTCCCCTAAGAGAGGTTCCTAGAAACGGGATTACTGAATCAAGGTATTTGAACATACGCATGTGTGTAGTATGTTAAAGTGTTGTCAATGCGCTGTGTGAAAAATGGTATTTACCTTTGATTTGCTTTTCTCTGATTACCGGTAAACTAAAGAAGCATTTCAATGATTTGGGGTAAAATGTCAGGAGATATTAAGGGAAAAGAGGACACAGAACTTTCTCTTTTGAAGGATACCTTTAATGTGCCCTGCGTCTGCTCTATCGGTGGTTGGGAGTGAGTAGTAGGGTGTTGGAGCCAGACCGATTGGGGCACCCTGGGTAGGTGTCTTGCTCGTTTCATTACCTGTAAGAACAGGAGTCACAGGAGTACTTACCTGCCATGTCCTGTGACGATCTCACGAGGTAATCCCTGCGTGGCTCAGCTTTTGCCTGCTGTGGAATAAACACATCTCTGTCAGGGGTCATGACATGAACGTGACCCTGGAAATATTCCAAAATGTTAACAGAGATTATTGCTGGATGGTAGTATTATGTGTGACTTTTATCTGTGATTTTTGGTTTTCCTTTTTTTCTTACCTTGTTATGCATTTTTGACGTTTTTAAAATAATGATCATGTGTCACATTAATGAAGTGAAAAGACTTTCTAAAACCTTTTGTAAAAATGCAGCACCCCCCAGCTGTAACCCCTCACTCCCCAAGGTCTGCAAACACTTCAGCACCAAGCTGGCCCCCCAGACAGCTGACACCCCCATCCCGTGACCCCGCAGCTGCCTGCCTCTTGGCTCAAAAGCTGCGTGGAACTGTGTCTCAGGGCCGCCTGCCAGGTGCATAGCTATGACCCCTTACAGCTTGAGCTGCTCTCGCCATGGCAAATTGAGGGCCTGGCTGGTAGGGGAGAGGGTCCTGCTGGAGCTGAGCAGAGATGGGAGAGCCAAGAACTGCTGTGGTAGCCCAGCCCATCCGGTACCACCATCTGCATCTCTGGCCTGGCAAGCCCCAGCAGGCCCTGGATTATTTTTAGAATTGACAGAGGCCTTCCAGATCACCTAGCCTGTGGTTCAGCCTAGGCTGCACATAGGAATCAGGAAGGAAGCGTCTTAAAACACACGGATGCTCGGGCCCCACTCCAGGCCTATTAGATCAGAATCTCCGGAGGTGGCCCCTGTCATCAGCAGGTGAGTCTGATGGTCAGACGAGGTTGAGAACCGCTGAGTCCAAACTCTACATCTTATCATCTGAGATGCCGGGCCTCGTGATATCACACGGCCTGTGGTAAGACTTGAACACGCTCCACAGCTGGTCATGCAGCGCGAATCGTCACAGCCCTCCCTTACATCTTGAGAGGGCCAGGTGGTTTACAACGATTTTCTGAGACATCATCTCTATTGGTCCACATAACACAGGATGAGGAAGGCAGGCAGACGTTATCTGTGCTTTGAGGACCAGGACACTGAGGCCCACAAAGGTGAAGTGAATTGCAGGTCTGAGATGGAGCCAGAACTATAATTTGACTTCATTCCCATGACACCCGGAGCCAGGACCCCTTCCAAGGGGTGTCTGTCAGATGCAAACGCCTTGAGGGCCTGCATTCCTGAGCCCTGCCCCAGACCCACTGTATCAGCACATCTGGGTGTGGGAGGGAGTGACTGCAGTTTTAAGAAACTCCTCAGGGGATTGTGATGGACACGAAAGTTTGAGGATCATTTCAAGCGCCTCCACGGTGGTGACCTGAGGCTGAATAACAACATATTCGCCTATTTACAATTTAATTTTAATTGTTTAATTTTAATTGTTTATTTACAAATTAATTTTAATTTAATTCAAGTTCAATTTTAATTGTGGGACAGGAGACTTCTGAGTTCAAGATGGCAGAGCAGAGGAACATCTCAAAGAAATTGTAATTAATAGCCTCAGAAAGATAAGATATTACATTCATTAAGTTAGAATACGACAGTCTTTCATTTTATCAAGGAGTGACAACGCTGAAAGATGGACTCCAAGTGCAACTCCAAGGCGATGGAGTTACACTTACAAAATTCTAAGCGACAAAGTTTTTAACCCAAGAACTCATCCCATGCCTAGCCCAACTATCAATGAAGTGTCCATGAAACAAAGACATTTTTCAGATGTTCACAGTAAAAAATGGACCAGCCAGCAAATAATCACACAAAAGAATGTGTCCCTTCTCAGAAAGCTACTGTGCATCACACCTAGAAACCAGCCAGTTCAGACTGGAGGACAGAGAACAGAGATCTCTGGGATGGAGGTCTCTGTGAAAACAATGGACGGGATACATTCGACCCTGTGGAAAATTGTGCTAAGAGGCATTGTATAGAGCTGTAGGAATGCAGGGGAAGACGTGGCCAGAGATTCGGAGAAGGCAAACACAAACTGTTATGTTAGAAAGGAAATGTAATCTTAATACTCCACCTGGTTTAGCTGTGAGCAGTATTTCAGAGGCATAATAATGGAAAACCTGATTATCGATTTCACCAAAAAATGGTGATCTATTAAAAGGGTAGAGGAATTCAGGGGAGGGTGGGTTTGAGAGAGCTAAAGTCCCTTTCTGCCACAATGGGATGTCAGTGAATAGTGACTGAATAATGAATAAGACTGATTATTAAGAGATGACAGAGCATGCATGTTATTTAAAAATATAGAGGTACATGCTAACAAAAAATGAAAACAATTGAAAGTGATTGCTTCTAGGGAGTTGGAGAGGGGACAAAAGGGAGAGAAGGGGGGAACCAGCAGGCTAGGGATTTTAGTACAGACTTTTAGCCATTGTTTGACTTTTAAAACTATGTATGTATATTACTTTGATTTTTTTTTTAAAAACTCCCATAACCTCCAAAGGTAATTCCAAAAATGTCTGACCCAATAGCATTATTGCTTGCTTGAATTTCAGAAGGGAAGAAGATATTCATAGCACATATACCCACGAAAAGATTTGTAGAGTAACTATATAAAGAACTCCTACAGATACATAAGATGGCGGGGGGAAACTTGAATCCAAAAGAATAATGGGCAAGAAAATAGAAGCAGGAATCTGTGAATGGCTCACAAATATATGAAACATTTCTCATTAAAATTCAGGGAGATCGAAATTAAAAGCACAATAAGTTACTGTTTCATTTTTTTCCCGTTTTTGTCTCTTTAAAACAATGACTTTAAAATTTTTTTGTTTCCTTATTCTATTTTTTCCTTCTGCTAGTAGAGAAGTTATATACACTTTAAAAATTCTTTTAGTAGCTACACTTGAAAGTTTAACAGGCACACTTAAAGCCTAAAGTAGCACAGGGAGCTATATTCAATATCTTATAGTAACCTATAATGGAAAAGAATCTGAAAAAGGATCTATATCTATATCTATATGTATCTATCTATCTATATATCTGAATCACTTCGTTGTACACCTGAAACTAACATAACATTGTAAATCAACTATACTTCAATAAAAAAAATGTTACAAAAGAAAGCCTAAAGTTACTATCTTAACATTCCTTCTGAAATAATCTAAGGATCTTGTTTATTTGTCCAGTATTGTAGTTTTGTGGTTTTTAACCCTAGAAATTAGGCATGATGATGAAGAATTGTAATAGAGAGTACTTGTTCAGATTTCCTATATATTTACAAGTTTTTTGCTCTCCAGTTCTTTTTGCATCTCAGGCCATTTTCCTTCTTCATGAAGTATAGCAGTAAACACTGTCAGCGCCCCACTCAGATCTCCCTGGGTTGGTGCATCCTCCCCCGGCTGCTGTGAGTGTTGGCTGCCAAAAGCCCACAGCTGCATCTTGCCCTGGAGAATTACCTTTAGCCAAGAGGAGCAGCCTTACCTGGAGGGGCCTGGAAAATTATTCCCCCCTGAGGAGGCACAGTCAATGACGAACTGCCAATTTCTGGGGGTTGGGGGACATCAACCAAATATCAAAATGGGAGAACTCTGAAGGACTATCTGTACTCCAGAGCTCCCGTGGGATTAGTGAGATGCTAGATTCAGCTGAAACTCTCCCTGCCTCTCCTGCCCTAACTTGCTCTCTCACTTCCTTACAGACTTCTCCTGAGAGCACTACCTCAATGAATCATTTGTACAAGGACCCCATCACAGGCTCTGTTCTAAGGGTTTCTGACCTAAGACAGCATCTTACAGAAGTTCCTTTTGTATAGGTCCATGATATACAACTCTCCCCTTTTTTGTTTTCCTGAAACTGTCCATTTCTTCCTTAGTCGTGAGAGGTAGCTTTGCAAGGTACACAGTTTTAGACTGACATCTATTTTCTTCTTAGCACTTTAAAGAGATCATTTCAAATAAGCACATGAAATGATGTTCAGCATCATTAATCATGAGGGAAATGCAAATTAAAATCACAATGACAGGGCTTCCCTGGTGGCGCAGTGGTTGAGAGTCCACCTGCCGATGCAGGGGACACGGGTTCGTGCCCCGGTCCGGGAAGATCCCACATGCCGCGGAGCGGCTGCGCCCGTGAGCCATGGCCGCTGAGCCTCCGCGTCCGGAGCCTGTTTCTCCGCAACGGGAGAAGCCACAAGAGTGAGAGGCCCGCGTACCATAAAAAAACAAACAAACAAACAAAAAAACCACAATGACAGACCACTTCACATCCACTAGGATGGCAATAATCAAATAGATGGACAAGAACAAGTGTCAGCAAGGATGTGGAGTAGCCGAAACCCTTACATATTGTTGGTGGGATGTAAAATAGTGTAGTTATTTTGGAAAGCAGTCCGGCTGTTCATCAAAAATTTCAACATAGAATAAGAAACAAGGATATATTGTACAGCACAGGGAATTATAGCTATTATCTCGTAATAACTTTTAATGGAGTATAATCTGTAAAAATACTGAATCACTATGCTGTACACCTGAAACTAATATAATATTGTAATTATACTTCAATAAAAAATTCAACATAGAGTTTCATACCCAGCAATTCTACTCCCATTAAAATTTCAGGCCCAGCTCCCCACACACCTCTTTTGCTGCTGGTCCAAGGCTCAATCTCCTGTCTGCAGGGCTTCTGTCAGCATTTACTGTCTGGGCAACTCTGCCTTTCAGGAATTTTCCCCTTTGAAGGTTTCTCTCTATTTCTTGCAAACCCAGGAAAACAGTACAAACAATGGTTTTTGTTTTTTGTGGGAGGTCATCTAAGAATTTCTAGCCCACCACAGTGCTGGCAGCAGAATTAGATTCCATTTCACATCTATCAGAATGGCAAACACTTTAATACCTGACACTTCAAGTGTTGAGGACTTGGGCAAATTAAACCCTTATGCATTAGTGGTTGGAACATAAATTGGGACAAGCATTTTGGAGAGCTAGTTGTTGTTATCTAGAAAAACATAGGTTGCACATTTCCTACATTCTACTCCTGGTATATACTCTAGAGAAACTCTTCCACACATGTCCTAATATACAAGTATAACAACATCTATCACGCACTGTTTATAAGAGAACTCATTGGAAGCAATGTTCATTTAAGAGCATACATTATGGTCTATTTATGCACTGGAATACTATGAAGCAACGAAAAGGAACAAACCAGAGCTGCATGTATTAATATGAATAAATCTTCCAAACATAATATGAGCCAAAAAGCAAGTTGCAGAAAAATACACATAATATGATTATGTTTGCATAAAGGCTAAAACATGCAAAACAACAGTAAACATGACTTATGTAATGTATATGTCCATAGCAAGAATATGAAGAAATACATAATAGCAATCAACACCAAACTCAGAACAGCAGTCACTTCTAAAAAGAAGGGTAGGGCTATAAATGGGGAGGGGAACCAAGAGCTCCAACTGAGCTAGTATTGTTTTATTTCTTAAACTGCGTGATGAATACATGTCTATTCACCCTATTATTCTTTGTATCTTTTTATAAGTCTTGCCTTGTCATCGAGCCATATTGGTACCTCTGAGTCCTTCTAATGGAGTGAACCCCCGAGTCACCAGTAGTAATGCGACTGAGTTCAGTGAGGGAGAAGGTGTGGTGTGAGAAGAGCAGACAGCTGAGGTCCACCAATATCTCTGAAGGCTGCAAAGGGGAGTTTACAAATCCATGGAAGAAGAGAATTTTAAGAATGCTTATTTAGTAGGCAGCTTCTGAAATAGCCCCCGGTGACACTCACCTCCTGGTATTTATATCTTGTATAATAACCTCCCATTGAACATAGATGAGACACAGTCACCTGATTCTAACAAAGGACATGGCAAATGTGATGGAAGGTCTCTTCCCAGCTTAGGCTATAAAAGAATGTGACTTCCGTCTTGCTTGAATTGTCCTATGGAGAGGCCCACTTGACATGGAACTGAGGCTGACTGTCAGTCAATAGCCAGAGATGAACTGATGTTCTGAGGAACTGAATCCTATCAACAGCTATGCGGGTAAGATTGGAAAGGGATCTTCCTTTAGTCAAGCCTTCAGATGAGATCATAACCCTACTAACATTTTGATTGGACCCTGCGATGGACCCTGATTCAGGGAACTCAGCTAAGCAATGCTTAGGTTCCTGACCCACCAAAACTATGCAGTAATAAATGTTGTTTTAAGCCACCAAGCTTTGGGGTGATTTGTTATGTAGCAACAGATAACTAATGCAGATTTTGGTATCTGGAAAGGGGGGGGGCTGCCATAACAAATACCTAAAGGTATGTGGGTGGCTTTGGAAACTAGTGGTGAGCAAAGGCTGGAAAGGTTTTGCAGAGTGTGTTAGAAAAAGCCTAAACTGCCTTGAACAGACTGTTAATAGAAATCTGGAGTTCGAGGAGGCTGCCACTGAAGGTTCAAAAGGAAATGAGGAAAATATTATTAGAAACTAGAGAAAAAGAGAGGCCAGTAGTTGTTACATAATGGCAGAAAGCTTTGTGATACTGTCATCTGCAATTATGTGCAAGGTAGAACGTGTGCCTAATGAGCTTGGTGATCTAGCTGAGGAGATGTCCAAGCAAGATGTAGAAGGCGCCTCCCGGTTTCTTCTTGCTGCTCTAGTAGAACGCAAGAGAAGAAGGATAAATCAAAGGAAGGGCTTTAAACAAAAAGGAGCCAGATACACGCTACTATATGTAAAATAGATAAACAACAAGGACCTACTGTATAGCACAGGGAACTACAGTCAATATCCTGTAATAACCTATAATGGAAAAGAATCTGAAAAAAATATATACATATATGTAAAACTGAATCACTTTGCTGTATACCTGAAACTAACAAAATGTTGTAAATCAACTATACTTCAATTTTAGAAAAATGAAGGGGCTTCCCTGGTGGTCCAGTGGTTAAGACTCCACGCTTCCACTGCACGGGTTTGATCCCTGATCCCTGATTCCTGGTCAGGGAACTAAGATCCCGCGTGCCTCATGGCGTAGCCAAAAAAAAAGCAAAGCAAAAAAAAAAAAAAAAAGAGCCGGGACTTGATGGTTTTGAAAGTTCTCGGTCCCTCTAATGGCAAACTACGCTAAAGTTGAGAAATGACTTCTGAGCACCTCCAGAAAAACATGGTCTGGCAATAAAGGCAAGGGTATGACTATGCAACCTATTGTTCAGACCTCAGAAAGATTTAAAGAATCAGAGTATAATTCAGTCACATAAAAAGCCTTTTCAAGGGCTTCCCTGGTGGCGCAGTGGTTGGGAGTCCGCCTGCTGATGCAGGGGATGCGGGTTCGTGCCCCGGTCCGGGAGGATCCCACATGTTGCGGAGCGGCTGGGCCTGTGAGCCATGGCTGCTGGGCCTGCATGTCCGGAGCCTGTGCTCCGCGACGGGAGAGGCCACAGCAGTGAGAGGCCCGCGTACCGCAAAAAAACAAAAAACAAAACAAAAAAAACAATAGAATCTCTTGGACATTTAAGAGCACTGTCCCCCAGCAGGAGCCCAAGGTAGAGAAGGACTAATCTTAAACAGACCTCTGGGAATAATTTTTATTGAATGGAATGAACCCCAGTGAGATGCAAAGAAGACCCACAAAGTTTTTAAGAAAACTATGTAACCAGAAAGACTACTGACTTGGGGCTGGAAAGAGACAGAGATGTACAAAATGATAAAAGGCTGCAGGACCTCCAAAGTTTTGCTAAAAGGAAGCAGACTCAGTAAACTATTCAGGTGCAAACATGCACTACCCATCACGATAAAGGAAGGGTGGGCTCACAGGCAGAAACAGGAGCCTACAGAGAACAGCCAAAAGTCATAGAGAATTATTCCCAGGCCTTGAAAACTAATCAACAAACTTGCAAGCTCTAGCTAGTTGGATTTCAGAATTTTTGTGGATCAACAATTTCCTTTTCTCATTTTTGAACAGGAATGTCTACAGCAGTTATCCCGTGTCTGTCCCACCACTGCGTGGCGGGGGAGCGGCGGAGGGTTTCAAATAACTCACCTCTTCAGTTTCAGAAATCCACAGAGAGGAACCATATTCAAGAGCTGGAACTGCACCTGAGTAGCTTCATCCACAGCTGGACCTGATTTAGATAATGAAATTCTGGACTTTGAGCTGATGCTGTGATGGGAGGAGACTTTGGGGGACCTTGGGAATGAGAGAAGGTATTTTGCGTGTGATAGGGACCTGAATCCTTGAGGGCCAGAAGGTGGGCTGTGGTTGGCCGCTTCTAAGAGGGACCTCAATATTCCCTGCCTCTGAGTATTCATGTCTCATGTAATCCTCTCTCCTTGAATGTGGGCTGCTGGACCCCTTAACTCTTCTTGAAACCAACAGCGCTGAAGCCAGCCACTATGGACCAGGATGTCGTGGTTCAACGCACGGCCCCACAGCAGCAGGTTCCCCGAGAAGGGCAAAGACCAAGCAGACCACGCATCTCTCCAGGCGGCTCTGGAGACCCTGCACGGCTCTGCTTCTCCTCCAGCCACTCAGCTGACGGCTTCATGCCTCTTCCCAGGTTCTCTTTGCTCATTTCGTGAGAGCACCACCTGATCTGTCCTAGGTCCGCAAGCTTTACATTCAGCAGGAATCCTGAAGAGGAAAGAAGTCTAGGCCTTCTTGGAAATATCACGAAAAGAAAACAATATGATTGTTCAGGGGCCCTGACTGTCCTTGGAGCCCAGGATCCTCATCCCCTGGACTGGGGGGAGTCACTGGCCCTTCTGCAACGTTGCCAATCTTTAGTCACCACCCTCCTGGTCAGACCTGCTGCTGCTATGCCTGGCATCTCTGCTCGTCAGCCTCTTCCCTAAGATGAAGGTTGGGCTGGGAGCTGGGGTGATTGACAGCTGGAGCTCCTATGGGGCTTGTTAAGGGAAGCTGGATGGTGGATCCAGGAAACCTCGCTCTCCCCTGCCAACCCCAGACCCATCAATGGACTCGGAGCATGGAGAGAAGGGTCAGTCCTCCTGGGCTGGATGTCCTCTGCATCCTGCCAGCTCAAGACCCACCTATGTCCACTGCCAAGGGCGGCTATGCTCCTGAAGGTCCAGCAGCTGGCCTGGAATATTCATAAGTGCCAAAGCTTCCCATCCCAGGGCCTGTGGGTCTCCTCAGACCCCCTGGCACATGCCCTTCACTGCCTTCCATCCTAGAGACACCACAAGCTACTCTGTACCACTCCCAACTCTTCTTCCTCCCCAACCAAATCCTCTCCTTCCCCAATTTCTCAGTCTTATGCCATCCTGAGCCTGACTGTCATCGTTTTGATTTGCTAATTTCATCTCCAAAGATCTGATACATAGTGTTAAAAACTAGCTGTAGACATGACTATGTCCAAACATGGGCTAATTTTCCTTTTCTGTTTATACCCTTTACATTGTTCAAATTTTTTTTTTTGCAGTACGCCGGCCTCTCACTGCTGTGGCCTCTCCCGTTGCGGAGCACAGGCTCCGGACGCGCAGGCTCAGCGGTCATGGCTCACGGGTCCAGCCGCTCCGTGGCATGTGGGATCCTCCCAGACCGGGGCACGAACCCGTGTCCCCTGCATTGGCAGGCGGACTCTCAACCACTGCGCCACCAGGGAAGCCCTGTTCAAATATTTTTATGTCTCTTCTCTTTTGTTACTTTCAAACTCAGGAAGAACAACAGACACCTCCAATTAGGAAGATCATTATTTTCTCTCCTGGTGATCAAGAGCAAGGACTCTGGAGGCTGACTGACAGTATTTGAATCCTTTTCCTGGGGTGAATTTGGGCAAAATACTTTACCTCTTTGTGCTTCAGAATTCTCATGTATGAAGTGGAAATTAATAATCATTCCTTCCTCAGAGGGTTGTGGTAAAGATTAAATGAGTTAATGTGTATAAAAGCCTGGGAATTCCCTGGCAGTCCAGTGGTTAGGACTCCACACTTTCACTGCTGAGGACCTGGGTTCGATCCCTGGTCAGGGAACTAAGGTCCCACAAGCTGCGCAGCGCAGCAAAAACAAACAAACAAAAACACTTAAAAGTTCTTACTGACGCACAGTATGTCCTAAATAAATATTTGTTAAATAAAAATTTAAAATTCAGCTCGGCTGCCAGTGAAAGGCAGGCGAGTCATAGGGTCCAATGACTCCCATCTCAGCCCCTGCTCCTGTCTCTCCCGACCCACTTGGGGCCCCGTCTCCCCAGGGTCCAGGGGTCCGAACTGGTGCTAGTTCCGGTTACTACTCCAAGCTATTGGCTCAGGCCACAGCCCAACCCTTGGGCCCCACAGGTCCTGTGTTCCTTTGGCCACCTCTATCCTTTGCCTGTGACAGCCACCCTGCAGACCATCAGGGTCTGTGGACAGGCCATCCTCCCCTAGCTGCCCTCCCATCTGACTTCCCAGGGTCACTGAATTCCCTCCCTGTCCCTCGGGGGCCACCTTGGGACTGTCATCCCGAACCTTGACTGCAACTGCTTGGTCCTCCAACAGCACCACGCCAGGTCTTTAGCCCACCTAGTGTGCTGACCCCTTACCAGGGGGCATCGTCTAGGACCAAGTCCCAGCCTCCCTACCTTGCTGGGTGTGAAGACCACCCCTCCCTGCCAGTGAAGACTGTGGTTCCCTCCTGAGGGCTAAGCTCTGTCATCATCCTCTCTCAGCCCCACCCTGCTGCTATGGAGACGGAGATGAACTTGAACTTGAGGATTCCATCAATATTTGGCTCTGCCTGAACGATCTGCTTCCAAACTCTCTCAAATAGCTGTTTCCAGGCTATTGTCCTGAAGGTCTCAGGTTTCCACTGGCTGTTGGCTAGAGGCCTACCGTAGTTCTTTGCCGCAGGGACCTCTCCACAGTGCAGCTCACAATATGGCAGCTGCCTTTCCCTATAAGTCAGAGAGCCAGAGGGCGTCCGCAAGGTGGAAGTCAGGTTACAAAGGTTACAGTGAGAAATCTATATTTGGTCTTTGTCCCTGGTTCCTGACACAGAGTTCCCAGATTCCAGGGAATTTCCTGGTAGGAGAGACAGCAACATCTTTTGTTCTCATGAGGCAACTCTCAACAGCCCCTAGATGGCTTTGGGGTTGGGGGATGGGCAGGCGCTGGTCACAGAAAGACAAAGGCATGATTGGGGGTTGGAACTTTCAGCCCTATCTCCCCAGTGTATCTGGGGAAGAAAAAGGGGCTGGAGATTGAGTTAATCACCATAGCCAATGTTTCAATCAATGGTGCCTACGTCACAAAATCGCCATAAAACCCCAAAATGATGGCGTTCAGAGAGCTTCCAGGTTGATGAGAACATCGAGGTGCTAGGAAGGTGGTATACCCGGAGAAGGCAGGGGAGCTCTAAGACCCTTCCTCCATTCCTTGCCCTATGCATCTCTTCCATCTGGCTGTTCCCGAGTTGTATCCTTTATAATAAATTGATAATAATAAGTGAAGTGTCTTCCTGAGTCCTGTGAGCCATTCTAGCAAAATCTGAACCTCATAAGGTGGTCATGGAAACCCCCGATTGATAGCTGGTTTGTCAGAAGTACAGGTGGCACGCTGGGACTTGTGACTGTCATCTGTGACTGGGATGGAGGAGGAGGACAATCTTGTGGGACTGAGCCCTTAACCTGTGGAGTCTGTGCTAACTTCGGGTAGTTAGTGTCAGAATTGACTTGAATTGTAGGACACCCAGTTGGTGTCAGAGCTGATTGTTGATATGGGAAAAACTCACACATTTGGTGTCAGAAGTTTTATGAGTAAAAACAGCTTTAAAAAGAAAAGACGTAGAGATTGAAAAAGGAGAAATAAAACTGTTTCTGTTGTCAGATGACATGATTGTCTATATAGAAAATCCCAAGGTGTCCAGAAAAGAAAATCCTTGAACTGGGACTTCCCTGGTGGCACAGTGGTTAAGAATCCGCCTGCCAACACAGGGGACATGGGTTCGAGCCCTGGTCCGGGAAGATCCCACATGCTGCGGAGTAACTAAGCCAGTGCGCCACAACTACTGAGCCTGTGCTCTAGAGCCTGCGAGCCACAACTACTGAAGTTCACGTGCCTAGAGCCTGTGCTCTGAAACAAGAGAAGCCACTGCAATGAGAAGCCCGTGCACCGCAACAAAGAGTAGCCCCCGCTAGACACAACTAGAGAAAGCCTGAGCGCAGCAACGAAGACCCAACACAGCCAAAAATAAATAAATAAATAAAAATTTAAAAAAAGAAAAGCCTTGAGCTAATAAGTGAATTTAGCAAGGTCACAGGATACAAGGCCAACACACAAAAAGAAACCATATTTCTATATGCTAGCAAATGTACAAGTGGAAACCCAAGTTAAAAAAAACAGTCATTTATAATACTAAATACTAGTATTATAAATGAATACATTTATAGTACTAAAAACATAAAATAGGCATAACCTAATATATGTACAGGATTTGTACGCTGAAAACTACAACACTCTAATGAAAGTCATCAGAGACCTAAATAAACAGAGAGGCATAGCATGTTCATGAATTGGCAGACTTAACATAATAAAGATAATAATTCTCCCTAAATTCATTAAACTCAATCCAACAAAAAAATCCCAGCAGAATTTTTTTATAGACCTGGACAAGATATTCTAAAGTTAATAAATAAAGGCAAAAAATAGCTAGCACAATCTTGAAAAATAGGAATGAAATGGAAGGAATTATAGTACCCATTTTAAAGTTAAAGTAACCCAGACAATGTGCTATTGGTGAACATTTAGATACACAGATCAGTGAAATAGGATAGAGAATCCAGATATTGGTCCACAGAAAAATGGAGATCTGATTTTTGACATTTGTTCAATGGACGAAGGATAATATTTCCAACAGATGGTATTGAAATAATTCTACATCCATATGTAAAAACAATGAACTTCATGCCTTATTTTTTTAAATCAAGTCAAATGGATTATAAAGACAACATTAAAAACTTTTGTGTATCAAAGGACACTATCAAGACAACCCACAGAGTGAGAGAAAATATTTGTAAATCATACACTTGATAGGGGATTAATATCCAAAAGATATAAAGAACTCCTACAACTCAACAATAAAAAAATCAACCCAGTTTAAAAGTGGGCAAAGGGCTTAACTAGACATCTCTCCAAAAAGATATACAGCTGGCCAGTAAGCACACGAAAAGATGCTCAATATTACTGGTCATTAGGGAAATGTAAACCAAACCCACAATGAGATACCACTTCACATTAATTAGGATGGCTATTTTTTTAATGGGAAATAACAAGTGCTGGTGAGAATGTGGAGAAATTGGAACCCTGTGCATTGTTGCTGCAAATGTAAGATGGTGCAGCTGCTGTGGAAAACAATTAAAATGGTTAATTTTATGTTATGTGAATTTAAAAATCAATAAAAATGATACATCATCAAAATAAAAACCTTCACTCTGTGAAAGACACTATTAAGAAAATGAAAAGATAAACCACAGACTTGGAGAAATTATTTACACAGCATATATGTGGTAAGGACTTGTTTCCAGAATATATAAGGAACTGAACTCAGTAAGAAGAAAAACAAGCCAAATGGGCAAAACAGACATTTCACCCAAGAAGATATACGAATGTCTAATATGCAAATGAAAGATGCTGAATATCATTAGTCAACTTAAGAAGAGTAAATTAAAACCACATTGAGGGGTTTCCCTGGTGGTGCAGTGGTTGAGAGTCCGCCTGCCGATGCGGGGGACACGGGTTCGTGCCCCGGTCCGGGAAGATCCACATGCCACGGAGCGGCTGGGCCCGTGAGCCATGGCCGCTGAGCCTGCGCGTCCAGAGCCTGTGCTCTGCAACGGGAGAGGCCACAGTGGTGAGAGGCCGCGTACCGCAAAAAAAACCCAAAAAACAAACAAACACATTGTGGGACTTCCCTGGTGGTCCAGTGGTAAAGAATCCGCCTTGCAATGCAGGGGACACGGGTTTGATCCCTGGTCAGGGAACTAAGATCCCACATGCCTTGGGGCAACTAACCCTGTGCGCCGCAACTACTGAGCTTGTGTGCCTCAACTAGAGAGAAGCCCGCGTGCCGCAACAAAGAGCCCCGTGCACCACAACGAAAGTTCCGCGTGCTGCAAATAAGACCTGATGCAGCTAAAAAACCCCAAAAAAGCAAAACAAAAAAACCCAACAAAAACCCTCCTCCAAAACAAAAAAGAAAACCACATTGAGATACCATTATATGCCTTCAAATCACTATAATTAAAAGAACTCTAGAGATTAAGCCAAGTATCAAGTATGTCTATTTCTAACACACACTGGGGACAAGGGAAATGACCACGGAGTAGTACAAACCTCAGTGGACCTACTGCAAACTGAACATTGGGTAGAACTCTATTTAATGCCATTTACTCCCTTGCCCTACATGCTCCTGTCCTAACAAGGGGCCATGATTACTCTTTGGGTCTCAGGTTATCAAAGTCAACTGGGAGTCTGTGGGCAAATATCCTCCAAATGTTTACATATTTCCTGAGGCTCAATTACCCAAGTTATTAGCCATAGGTCCCATTTGGGAGAAGGCCAGAAGGAATCATTACCATGTTCAATTGCCATGTGTCACCGGGTCCTTCCTCCTGGAGTTCCAGCCTCTTATTTATTTATTTATGTTTTCCTTTTTTTTTTTTGGCTGTGCTGAGCGGCTTTCAGGATCTTAGTTCCCCCACCAGGGATTGAACCCGGGCCACAGCAGTGAAAGCGCCGAGTCCTAACCACTGGACCACCAGGGAATTCCTGCCAGCCTCTTCTTTAGTAAATGGATTCTGGGCTGGAAAACTGGCTCAGTGTAGAAATAGGCAAAGGGGTGTGGCTTCATCATCACCATCACCATCATCCTTGATTTCTTTTTTTTTTTCACTTTTTGGCCACACCACAGTGCATGCGGGATCTCTGTTCCCTGACTAGGGATCAAAGCAGTGGAAGTGCGGGTCCTCAACCACAGGACCGCCAGAGAAGTCCCATCATTGATTTCTTTTGATGGTTCAATTTGAGTAGCTCTCTTGCTGGCTAAGCAACTGTTTTGCCTGTGGTTATGCCAAGATGTTTCTATCACCATCTCCATAACTCCCTTCTGCTCTGACCCATCGTCGGCTGCCACTTCAACCTTGCTGCTTGCTGTGATAACTGCAAGCCCCGGCTTCAAGTACGTAAGTGCTGCCACCTGTTCTCTATTGCTTTGTAGTCTTACCTGGCCCATTGTTGAGTGAGCCCTTGCAGAGGAGGAAACACTACACTTTTACCCAATTCCCACTACTGCTCTGGAAACCTATAAGTGTTAAAAGCGACCCCTTGGAGGCCTCCAAGAGGGTTGGGCGGGGGCGGGGGGGGTTGCCTTTCCATTTGGTGTTGATGCACTGCCCCCAGGTGGCCACATCCTGAACTTCATCCTTGTTTGTTCTTGAACGCCGGCAGGCTTTCCAGATTCTGTCCCTGCCATGGAGACCTTCCAACCTCACCCTGCTGGGAGGCACACCCCCGCCCGCCAGCGTGACCCCGGGCAGGTTACTTAACACTTCTGGGTCTCGGTTAGGTCCTTTCTAAAATGGGGTAATGATAGTGAATTAAATGAAAGGGTGAAATACTACAACTAAATTCCTGGATCAAACTAAGGGTCCAATAAACATTAGCTACGGTGCCAGCAAGCTTAGTTCCTTTCTCTCTAAATAGGGAGGCACCTTTGCTGCAACGTGTGAGGTCCAAGTCACCTGCAAACGTTCAGAATCCATAGTCAATACAAGGCCACCCCCTTTTCAAGGCTCCTTGAAAAACGCTCAGCTTGGTTCTTGCTGGCTTGACTCCGACCACAGTTGAATAAAAGGTTAAAAGTTCCTGAGACGATGGGCAGCTTGGCCCAGATCCCTGATACTGAGACAGTCTGTTCAGAAGTCTCTCACCAGGCAATGCCCTCCTGCTCTTAAAGCTGGAAGGACAGACTTCCCCATGGCTGGGGTCATGGAAATATGGATTGGCCCCCAGCCTCTCCTCCCTGGACCCGTTGTTGGAGTCTTCTTGGTGTAAGACTGCCAGGTGATTTCACAGACATGACATCTGCTCATTGACACAGCTGGTCTGGGAGGAAGCTATTAGTGTCCGGGTCTCAGAGCAGGAGAGTCAGGCTCGGAGGAAAGGAGCTGTGAAATCCCAACCTCACCCAACGCTGAGCTTCACTCCCGATCTGGCACTTCCAGGGCCTCCCTGCCTCTTTGTCAACATGGAGCCCATTCATGATGGCTGATCACCAGCCTCGAAGATCAAGAATGGGTACCCTGCCACCACCTCCATCCCTTCCGTCACTGCTGAAGTGATCCCTTCGACCACAAACAAGCAGAAACTTCTCAGGATCTGCTGCCTCTACTTCACAGGAATTAGCCAAGCTTGTCCATCTCGAGGACAGAAGAGGCAGCTGGAAGGTCAGGGTGGCAATTGAAGGCCTAGGTGACATGCCATGACCTCAATGTTCCTAATGGGTGATGACCTCCAGCCTTTGGAAACTGCAGGGGCAATGTTGGAGGCAATATTCAAATATAGCATGAAAGCTACCAGTTTAATTTCTAATTTGGAGAAAGACATGTATGTGTATTCCTAGGTCAGTGTTTCTAAGTTATTAAGTGGCTTTAAATGTCCTACCCCAAATTTTCCTAAGGATGACTGTCTAACTGTCCCAGAGAGACTTTTCTGAGTTGACTCTTAGTTTGTTGTGATAAAGATTAAGGAAGAAATTTCGAGGCGGTCAGAGAAGAATGAATCACACCCCCACCTCCTCTCTTGTCTTTAGCAGAAGATGGTATTCAAGGCGGGGGGTTTGGGGCCATTTTGGCGAGTTACTCAGTTTTCCTGGGTCCCTTCCATGTATACATATTATTAAACTTGTGTTTGATTTTCCTTCTGTTAAAAAATTTTTTTTAATTAATTAATTTTTATTATTGGCTGTGTTGGGTCGTTGTTGATGTGCATGGGCTTCTCCTTGCAGTGGCTTCTCTTGTTGTAGAGCATGGTCTCTAGGAGCGTGGGCTTCAGCAGTTGTGGCATGCGGGCTCAGTAGTTGTGGCTCGCGGGCTCTGGAGCGCAGGCTCAGTATTTGTGGCGCATGGGCTTCATTGTTCTGTGGCATGTGGGACCTTCCCAGACCAGGACTCAAACCCATGTCCCCTGCCTTGGCAGGCGGATTCTTAACCACTGCGCCACCAGGGAAGCCCTAAAAAAGTTTTTTAAATACAAAATAAAAATCTACACTATTTAAAAACAAAAGAACAAATCACTTTATATTTTCTAGAAATGTCCTAATTTAAATGTACTGTCACATCAGATATCATGTCAGATGAAGTTTGCTTTGTCTGATTCAAGTCAGACCACCTGGCCAGGATCTTGGCTCCAGCAGCAGTAGGACCTGGGGAAATTTATTTCATCCCTGCCTCTTAGTGTTAAGCATTCCCAAAGCAGCAGTGTGGTGGCCGACAGGGCAGTGAGGATCACCGCTTCAGCTGCCAGGCTGGCCAGCCACTCGTCCACAGGTTGGGCTGCAAGGAGATATTTAGCCCACGTGGATTCAGACCGGGTGTTACACACACAGGCAGCAAAAGCAAAATCAGCGTGGTGTCAGCAACTTGCATCCTTATAGGATGACCCTGAGCCAGAAGTCTGGGGGACAGATGGCAGGGGCAGTGGGGTGCCCTAGCCAAGCAGTTGTATGGACAGACACAGGGGTATCCTTGTGGAAGATAGGGAGACAGGTGGAAACTAGGGCATGGAGCAGAAGTGGCCTCGCAGCAGGCTTCTGAATGGCAGAGAGAGAGGTAAGAAAGGGCCTCAGGGCAGCAACTCCCTAGGCTGCTTCACCAGCTGTTGCCCCCAGTTACTGCAGGGCGGTCCAGCAAGACCCAGGTCGGACTGGGGCTGCCGGCACCAGGGCAGAGCCGCTGCCCTGAACTTAGTTTCGTCACCTGTAAGATGGTGAATTAGATATTAAGAATATCTAACACAGGTATATATTTTTTAGGTAAAGTTCACATAAAATTTACCATCTTCAAGTATACAATTCAGTGTTTTAGTATATTCACAGAATTGTTCAACCATCACCACTATCTAATTTTGAACATTTTCTTCAAAAAGAAACCCTGTACCCACTAGCTGTCACTCTCCCGTCCCCCCAGCCCCTGGTGACCACTAAGCCACTTTCTGTCTCCATGGATTTGCCTATTCCGGTCATTTCATTTAAATGGAATCATACAATATGTGGCCTTTTGTGTCTGGCTTCTTTCATTTACCTTAATGTTTTCAAGGCCCATCCAAGTTGTAGTGTGTGTCAGAACTTCATTCCTCTTTATGACCAAATGATATTACACTGCATGGATATATTATATTTTGTTTACCCATTCATCACTTGAAGGACATTTGGGTTGTTTCCCCTTTTTTGCTATTATGAGTAATGCTGCTATGAACACTCATGTATGAATTTTTGTGTGAACAAAATTTTTTTTAAATACACAGATATGTAGTTTATTTTTTCCCTTACTCATAATTAGTTCTTTAAAATGTTAAGAGTTCAGAAGCCCAGATTTAGCTATGGTTCTATAGGATGTACTGGGAGCCAGAGTATAGGTACTGGTTGAAGAGAACATCAGGATACAATCTGGATAAGAATAGATGAATATTTTTTTCTGATAGTAGAAAATTAGTTCCTCTGATATCTGCCATATCAATTGACCTCAAGCCCAACTCTGCTGAAACAGTATAAGACCACAAAATAGCAGATTAAATTCTGTTTTCTTAAAGATTCTGCTTGGAACTACCAAAACCCAGAGGGAAAATATATTTCATTGGGATTAATGGATAATGTCTATTGAATGCAAAAAGTTAAAACTATATTATGTCTACAGTTGTGAACACTTTAGCCAAGAGAGGATGTAATTTTATTTATAGATTCTTGCTTTGAACTGCATTTAACTTTCTCAAAAGTATCTTTGGGCAATAAAACTTTCTAAAAATAATTTTATTTTTGGTTCTGACTTTAAGTAAGAAAGGTTATAACATTTAAATTTTTTTATAGAACTAAGAACTAATGTGATAATATAATAAGGCTTAGAGAAGTAAAGTTATAGTATATTAGAAAATGGCAAATATGCTTTAAGAGAACATTGTAACATTTACAATTTTACACTCAAGATCAGATTTTTTATTGAAATAATTATAATGCCAACTCATTTTAAAAATTGATTTTTAAACTTGAAATTTATTGGCACAATTTTTTTATTGTCTACACGTTACTGCTTTATTTTTTTCAGGTTTTAAAAAAAAATTTTATTGGAGCATAGTTGATTTAAAATGTGTGCAAATAACTCAATTTCATTTCTTTTTATGGCTGAGTAATATTTCATTGTATATATGTGACACATCTTTTTTTAAAACTTATGTTAATTAGAGCTGTATTTATTTATTTATTTTTGAGTTTTACTTTTATTTTTATTTTTTAACATCTTTATTGGAGTATAATTGCTTTACAGTGGTGTGCTAGTCTCTGCTCTAAAACAAAGTGAGTCAGCTATACACACACATACGTCCCCGTATCGCCTCCCTCCTGCACCTCCCACCCACCCTCCCCATCCCACCCCTCTAGGTGGTCACAAAGCACAGAGCTGATCTCCCTGTGCTATGCAGCTGCTTCCCACTAGCTATCTGTTTTACATTTGGTAGTGTATATGTGAACAAATGTTTTTAATTCTCTTGGGTATATACCTAGGAGTGGAATGGTTGGGTCATATGGTAACTCTATGCTTAATTCTTTCGGGAACTGCCAAGCTCTTTTCCACAGCAGCTGAGTATTTTATATTTGTGTGTACTTTTAAAATCATAAAAACCACTCTTAACAGAACCTGCCCACAATAGTCATCCTTTCATCCATAAATATTTATGGAGCACCTACTATTGCCAAAAACATTGTTGTAGACATAGGAAAATAGTGGTGAATAATAGAAAGTTGGGATTCATGTGTGTGTATGTTTATGCATGTGCACATGTGTATGTATGTGTGTATGTATGTGTATGTATATGTGTGTGTGTATGAATGTGTGTTTATGTATATGTATGTGTTTATATATGTGTTTGTGTGTATGAATGTGTGTATGTTTGCATGTGTATGTGTGTATGTATATGTGTTTATATGAATATGTGTGTGTGTACGTGTGTGTATGTATGTGTGTGTGAGGGGGAGTCAGATGACGATAGGAGTGTTGGGGAAACACTGAAACAGGGAAAGGGACTGGGGAAGTCTGGGTGGGTGGGATCGCTGTTTTTTGTTTTTTTTTTTTAACATCTTTATTGGAGTATAATTGCTTTACAATGGTGTGTTAGTTTCTGCTTTGTAACAAAGTGAATCAGTTATACATATACATATGTTCCCATATCTCTTCCCTCTTGCGTCTCCCTCCCTCCCCCCCTCCCTATCCCACCCTTCTAGGTGGTCACAGAGCACCGATCTGATCTCCCTGTGCTATGTGGCTGCTTCCCTCTAGCTATCTACTTTTACGTCTGGTAGTGTATATGTGGATCGCTGTTTTTAACTGAAAGGTCAGAGAAGGCCTCACTAACAAGGAGGAGGAGGTGAGGGAATGTGGACCTTCCAAGAAAAGGGAACTGTGAAGGCAACAGTCCCGAAGCTGTGCTGAGCCCGAGGACAGTGAGGTGGGCAGCGGGGCTGGGGTGGGGGAATAAAGAGAGTAGCAGGGGATGAGCACAGAAAAGTCACAAGAATTGCATCCTGCAGGGCCCTGGGGCCAAGATGAGAACTCTGGCCTTCACCCTGAGAGAGAAGAGAGTCACCGGAAGGATTTGAGGCATGTGGTGACCGCATCTTCCTTGGGTTCTAACAAGATGGCCCAGCTGCTGCGTTGAAGACAGACCCGAGGAGACAGGGATGCTGGTCAGGAGACCACGGCGATGGTCCTGGTGGGAGATGGCGGTGATCTGGGCCCGGGCAGCCGTGGAGATGGTGAGGAAGGGTCCGTTCCTGGACAAGTTGTGGAATTCAAGCCAACGGAGTTTGCTGATTAAATGGATGTGAAGTGAGAGGAAAAGAGTAGGAATGACCCCAACAGATTTTGCCCTAAGCAACTGAAAAGAAAGCAGACTGTTATTCACTGTGCTGGGGACAGCTCTGCTTTGCTCCCTGTAGAACCTGAGTGCCTGAACGGTGCCTGGCACGTAGGAGGGCTCAACAAATTGAGTAAATGGAAAGGTGGCAGGGTCCTCGGTAGGGCCTCGGTCCATCTCTATTCTTTAGACCTGCGGTCACCTGACCTGGGGTGATACATCCCTCCCCCTGATCTTTTCAGATAAGGAATCTTGAGTTTTCGTGGTTGTTCACTAGGTCACTGAGCCTCATGGAGATGGTTGCCAGAATCTCTTAGAAGTGTTGGAAGGAGGGCAGGCTAACTGAATCAATGCACTGCCTTTGTAGAAGCCTGCGCCGTCTGGAATTTGCTCCCAGGCGAAACTTGTGCTGTTCTCTGCCATCTGGTCTACCACCTACCATTTATTGAAATGGTCACTTTGTACCAGGCACTGATGGAGCACTTTATTTAATACTATTATTAGTTTCACTTAATAGTGAGGAAATATGCAAACTGTTTAATTAAGGTTAATTATCTCAACCAAGATCACACATCTAGTAAGTGGTAGATCCGGGACTGAAACCCACGTCTGTGCTTGTACCCACTGCACTTTATCTTCTTCCTGTTCTGGGTGGATGTTCACCTGTCAGGAGTGTTTCCGGGGAACCCCTGCGTTCAGACGGCGATCGAACCTTTCCAACCCTGAACTTTAATCCCGGAGATCCATTCTCCAGGTTTTCCCAAAGTTTCACCTTTAACTCAACTGGATTTCAAACCCCATCCACCGCTCTTGATTCGAAAGCACGCATCTTTTAATCTGTGCTGTGAATTTCAAATTCTAACCTTTGATCAAGGAACACCATCATCTTCCCTCCCCCTCCCTTGGGGTGAGTGAATCAGTAATCCAGGGAATCCTGCAAGTTTCAGACTCTTGGCCAATTATTGCCTGGGACGTGAGGACTTGTCTACTAGTCCAGGCATATTTGGGTACTTTTAAGGTGGGAGAGGGAACCTCCAGGTGATAAGCTGAACCCTAATTTCTAATGCTCAACATTCATATCCATTCTCACCATTCATTGTAATCTTTCCAACACTTCTCCTCACCAATCTTATTCCATTCTTTCTCCTGACTACCATCTGTTATGGCAGTTACAGAATTCATAAACATGTAAAAGCTGAGCATTTTCCAAATTCTTCATCAAATACTGCCCTAAATTCTAGGTGAAATGCCCCGTAACCATATCTAACTTATAGCAGCATAATAAATTGTGAAAAGCAACCTTTGTTGCCTTCTTTAAGAAATCTTAGCCAATCCTTGGCTGCCTGGAAGGCAATTTGAAATAGGGCAGTGTGATAAAAATGTCTGGCACCAGGGCCACTGGACAAGAACCTGAAAGTCTACATGGTGGGTTTTGGTTTAATCAGATGGACCCGTCTGGTGCTCTGCAACCAAAGAATGGTGAGAACCTGGGGAAAAAAACACTACAAAGAATTGAAAGCCTTGGTGAAATACACTAAAATTGCTTTTAAAAGATACACTCTGGGGCTTCCCTGGTGGCGCAGTGGTTGAGAGTCCGCCTGCCGATGCAGGGGACACGGGTTCGTGCCCCGGTCCGGGAAGATCCCACGTGCCGCGGAGCGGCTGGGCCCGTGAGCCATGACAGCTGAGCCTGCGCGTCCGGAGCCTGTGCTCCGCAACGGGAGAGGCCACAATGGTGAGAGGCCCACGTACCGCAAAAAAAAAAAAAAAAAAAGATACACTCCATCTTCCCTCCCAGAGACCACTCCAGGCTCATTAATCTCAACCCTTAGAGCCCTAGGCTAAAGTGAAAGGCTCTTGTTCAGGGAGATGCCAAACATTTTATGATTTTCACCAATCACTTTTGAACCCACTTTTGTTCATTGGAGGCATTTGGCTGTTCAAAAAGGGAAAAAACCAGCAACAAGCAAAAAGCTAACAGGGACTCTGAAGAGGGGGAAAAAAATTGATGAGGATCAAGCTTTGTCCCCTCTCAGGTCCTGAGGGCGTAGGACTCACGTTGTGCTGACGAAGTTCCGGGGGCTCCTTCCCAATTCCCTCTCCGTAGTCTGGCTTGTCCTGTGAGGCTGTGAGTAGTCCTTGTCTGGACTGAGCAGAGGCCACACCTTCACCTCTCCGGCTCCGCAGTCTTCGTGTTCATCCCAAGTGCCATCAGCAGTGGGTCTTAGGGTAACCTGGGTGGGTCCTGAAAATTCTGTAGGCAAACGGAGCTAAAACTTCTACATGTCACCAGAAGCACTAACGAAACACACACACAGATGGAAGACAGAGGAAATTGAGGAAGCAGAGAGGGACAAGAGGAAGAAGCTATTCATGGGGCATTTAAAACTACAGAAAATTCCCTGTAGAACAGCTAAGACACTGGTACCACAGTGTCTGTTGAGCATTACTTAAAGAGGTAATCAACACAGCCACTGACGCTCCACATGGATGAAATGGCAAGTGACGTGTATAACACAAAGCTTGTTTATATATGTACCCCAAAATATATTCAAATCAGACCACAGATAAACTGGGTGGCTAAGTGATGATGTTACAAAAGATAGTCCATGTAAGTATTCAGTGTCAATTAGTCTGGGCGCCTGTTACGATGTAATTCACTTAAAAATACTGCTGTATTGTCGGTGGGATATTTTTCAAGGTAAGCGTTAACTCAGACTGGCCAGTGGACAAGGTGACTGCCATCCAATCTGCTTGCACTCCACTGACAAGCTCTTCTGCAAGGCAGCAGGTTTTGATAAGGACGCTGCATATCCAAAGATGGGTTCTTTTTATTGGTGAAACTAGTGTCTTGTTGTCATGAGAGGCTCTCACAGACAGAACTAAAGGCTTTCCAGACTAGGCAGAGCACCTTATGCAGGATGTAAGAACCCATGAAATCTTCAGCCGGTAGAGACCGTGGCCGAGGCCTGCTTCCTAGTTGGTCTGGCGCACCTGCTGATTCAGGAGTATTACAAAATCTTACCTGAAGAATATTGTTGCTTCTACCTCAAGTGTTTAAACCTTTCATACAGGGTGTGGTCAGAAGATCTAAAAGGAGAGAACTGGGACTTCATGCAGCTTACAGAATAGGATGTCCCAACTGTTTTTGTGCCAGCTCTGCTAAAACATCAAATTCGGATTGATGTTTTATGTGTAAGGTGGGGTTCTAAACACGGGCACTCCAGTCTGACAGCAAGATTTAAAGAAGTAGCTCTCTCACCAGATCAGCCTGGTCACCCTATCTACCAAAGGCAACAGGCTTGGTGACCTTTGAAAACACTCCCAATTGGGTGAGGGTGAAAGGCTCTTCCAGGAGTCATTTCTGATGAATTCTCTTACGGGGGGAACGTCTGTGAAAACCACAAGCTGTAAGCAATGCTTAGGCTTGGACTAAAGCTCTGTACCTACTGAGAGCTCAAAAAGTATACATGAATGAGAGATCAGGGGTGATGGTGGTTTATGGAGACAGTGGGGCCAACAAACCACAGGCCACACCCACTGTCTACAAAGGAAACAAAGTACAGACTAGGTTCTTGGTGGTTCCTGAAGTATTAGTGAAGACCTCAGACTCTAGAACTCATCGGTCTAGGTCTGAGGAGAGCAGCCTCAGGAGAGTGTGCGCACGTGTGGCCCGCAGGGTTTCAGGTCACATGCGCACATCCATCAACGTCTGTGCACAGTCTGCACACCAAGGACAGCTATCAGGGACACAAAGCCATACTGAAGGGTTTCTTTTTGATTGGACCATCTCTTTTACCAGCTGCTGTAAAGTTCAACTGACTTTATAAAACCTGAGAACTTGAGGGGAGCATCACGCTTTGTGATTTGAGGAGGCCAGCCAAGGTACTACCCACCTGATAGCAACTGACTAAAATGTCATGTGGATTTGAGGTTCTGGACCAGCCTCTCCGAGAGATGAATAATCTTTCATACTTGAATCTGCTAACCAAGTTAGCAAGGCTTGCTGCAGGGTTCCTTAAATCAGGAACTTCCCAAGCTCATATATTTATTTACAGAACAATTATTTGACAGAGATGGGTTGAAAACTAGAAGAACCAAGAGTACTAGTCAGAAACAAAGACAAAGCATTTCTTGAGCATGGTTGAAGCTGATGGCATAGGAATTACATTTTTACACTATTCTGAAAAACAAAGTAACCTAAATTTGGCTTTGTAATACTGTGATGAACTTATTCAGATTAAGGCCATGTTTAAAGCCACAGGATTTCACAACATTGTCACAAATGACCAGAAAAGTCTGCAAATTCCCTGGCGGTCCAGTGGTTAGGACTTGGCACTTTCACTACCAAGGGCTCAGGTTCAGTCCCTATTTGGGGAACTAAGATCCCATGAGCTGTGAAGCATGCCCCCCCACCCCCCCACCACCAAATAAATAAAATAAGCATGGAAAAGCAAGACCTTTGTGCCAGACATCACAACTTCAGCATATAATTCTGGGAAAATTTCATACACAGCATTTTACTTATTCCTGCACATGAAATCAATTTTGCATGTGCCTCCAAAACTGTGCCTGCAAATAAGGCAGAAACAGCAGACCTCGCATATATAAACACTGATGTGGGGCTTTTTGCTACAAAACGGATACATGTGTTAAAGAGCTTTTAGCACGCACTTGGATAGTTCGTTACACACTGCTGTTTCACAGGGCTGTACTGATGATCAGACTCCGGTTAGACTTGCCTATTTTTTACCAGACACCTTCAGTGGCAGGGACCTCATTCAGAAGAGCCCTTTTCACCAAGCACCTCCTTCCACTCTCTTTCCTCTTGACCACCTTTCCTTATGTGGCCTTAAACAGAGCTATGAGTTATTGAAGTCTGTGATGCTCCCAAGAGCCATGGAGTAAAATACACAAGGGAAATGGAATACTTGCTGTGAGGGGCCGTCAAGAGAACTCTTTATAAACTCCTTACCTGTTTTTTGTTTTTAACTGTGGCCCACAGACCAGAAAAAATACAACAGGCTTAGTATTATAAAATCTCTTTGTACGTTATTGAAATTCAAATTGAATGGGATGGATGGATTTTTGTGTTGCTTCTGTTATTCTAATGACGTAATCCGCTATCCTAATCTACATTTCTTTATGGGTCACAGCGAGAGGGACCTTCTCTTCTATTGCCTGAGTCTAATTATAAATGAAATAATCTACTGCGTAACAAACCTAGGCTCCAACTCTGTGGGTTAAAAAAGAAAACAAAAGACCAATACAATCTAAATACAAATCCAAATATTTCACTGTAGCCAATCGCAGAAATTGTATCTTATGACAATGGCCATAAAAGCACAGGCACTTCTGTTTGTTCAAAAGAGCGGAAGTATTTTAGAAAACTAAAGGAACGAAAAACAATCTGAGAAAGTCATGCGGTAGGTTCTACTATTTGAAATTCCAAAATTCCATTGTTCTCCATGATTAACTATCCAGGAGTGGGAAGCCCACAAACCCCTACACAGTTACAGTTCAGCAGGAATTACTGATACTTTGGGATTCTTAAGACACAGCATATTCTAGGCCATAAATTATACAGAAATAGAAACAAATACAGTTTCAAACATTCCCTGTAGGTCTTCCTCTTCACTAGCTTTTTTTTTTTTTGGGTGGGGTGGGGGGTGGTTTCTCTGTGAGTCATGACATTAAACTTCTTCCAGAACACCTTGAGCAGATTTAAATTATTTCCACACAGTAAGTGAAGAGAAGCACTGCAGAACACTTACAAACGTACAGCCAGCCTAGACACTCAAAACTCAACAAAACAAAAACCTCTCAAAACTCAGGGTCTGGTCCTTAGAAGGGTGAAGCTGTAGCCAAAATAAACAATGGTATAGTGATTTTCTCTCCTCTACATCACCGTCTTTGCAATTATTTTTATTCAATAATCCCAATAATATGATGTTAATTCAGAAACTAAAGAAAAAGGACACAAGAATTTGAAGGGCTTAAATATATTTTTTATATTGATAATCTGTGTCTTTCTACCCTAATACATTATTATTGATTACATACAGGGTGACGTGAGGTATTTGTAAAATATCTGGTAAAAATGATTAATATACAGTATTCTGAGATGGAATCTTATAAACCTTTAGGTCTTCTGAAGTGTCACATTGATCATCTAAATTAAACTGCCCTGACTGGACTTGCAGTTGTTCCCTCAGACCATGTTAAAAAAGGAAGGATCTTACATTTTCCCAGAACTTGTGCAGTAAAGGGAAAGCAAATAATTGGCAATTTCTATTTCTCACATCCGAAGTAATGCATTCACACAAAATCAGGACCTTCAAGTCTAGCATGAAACAAACAAACAAAAAACCCCCCAAAACCACAAACAAACCGAAAGACTAGATTAGAGATATACAATCTCTGAATAATGGTTAGGCTAATTCACCAACACCAAAGAAATCCAAGTGGTCAACAGTCTTGAAAATGCTTTATTGAAATGTGTGACGTATGTGCAGAAGATGTGTGTGAAAAGACCACAGCTTGAAAACTGGTTTTTGAAACGTCTCAACAACCAACTGAAAAAAAAAAAAAAAAAATCCTACTGGACTGGACTTCTAGCATAACCAGAAGCCTGGTGTAAAATTTTCCTTTAAAACATTTTCCATCACAGAAACTAAAGAAAACAAAGCTAGGATACTTGGAAGTTGTTGGAGTTTGAAGTTTCAGAGAAGGAGAAGCAACAGTTTTTTAGAAATGTGGGGTGACATCTTTTTTGGATACATCTGGATGAGCATGGACTTCACAGTTCTCGGGAGAACACCGGAGGGTGCTTGAGTCTGTATGCTTGTGTTGAAGAAACAGAGAAACACAGACGGGGAAGGAAAGGACTACAGCGGAAGACGGGAGATGGAGGAAAGGGCTCAGAGGAGAGAGCACTGGAACAAGACATGATTAGGTTAAGTCTAGTTATAAATTTATCAGAAGCTGTGCGCACCTTTTTTAAAAGTCCTAAATTTACATTCCAAAAACTGCCCCCCAACCCCAAACCCACTGTCCCTGCCTTGGAGCTATTGTGAAAAGTCTATGCACAAAAACTGAAACAGAAAATAAAAAATATCCCGGCCCCTCCAAACCCCAAAACAAACCCAAAGGAGTTGTACATTTTTTTTTTTTTTTTTACACATAGGATTAATAATATAGGCATATAGGTGGCATGATTCAATTAAAAGGCTTTGCTTTTTATGCTGGAAAAAACCCAATAAATAAAAGGTGCTAAAGTTAGCATTAAGAATTTGGTTGTAATACATTGACAAAGTCTGGGAAGGCAAATCCTCAAAGCTCCCCTGATACTGATCTGTCTCAGCAAACTATGAAGCAAATACATAAATAATGCAAAGTATGATTGAGAATGTGAGATTTTCAAAAACAAAGACAACATAATTCAGGTTAAATTTGTTGAACAGTGAATAAATGAAATTCATCTACACCTGAATAAAACATATTTAACAATTGAAAAAAAAATTTAAACAACCACAAAAAGTAAAAAGTTTAAACAAGTAGAACAGGATTTGTTTTCAGGGCACACAGACGCCTGCAGCAGATTCCCACAGTAGCTGTACTGGTGTGTCTTCTATGGATGAGTTAGACAGGCTGAGCTCCACACGGTAAGATGACTAACAGGGCGACAGGACAGTCACACAGGGCGGAGCGGGACACCGGCTACGACCCCAGGTTCCACTGCAGAGCTGGCTTGTGCGTAGAGGCACACAAAGAAAGGTGATTCAGGCAGACATTATTCAAAAGCTACTTCGTCAAGTAACCCTTTTGCTGCGTAACCATTGAATAATGTTTGGGAAAGCTTTGGGCTTTTATTTTTAAGTTTTACTCCTTGTATTTAAGTTTTTTAAATAACAAGGTCACTAAAACTCATGCACGCTGCAAAAAACCTCATGCAGTAGTTAAGGTAAACCATCCAAGCAGTTTTTATTCATTAATATTCATAAATACACACAGCAGCTTCATTAGAGATTTCAATTTTCCTCTTCAGTTTGAATGTGGAGTATTAGGAGAGCCTTTTGCATGTCAAGGTACAGGAAGCAGAGATCACCCCTGCACTGCTACCTACATTTACCTGCTAGAAGTAAAAATTAGTTAAGTGGAAATGATTATCATATATATCTTCTCTCTTCCTTTTGAATGTACACAATGTAACAGAGTGACAGACCTGAAATTACAATCACCAAACAAACCCAAGATAGCTGTTGTCCACTTTCATTGGCAAATACAGCACAGAGGACATTGTCTGCGAATTGGGATGTCATCAAAGAGGAGGTGGTGGAGGCTCATTTCCTTTATTACTCTCTTTTAAATTTAGGTTTTCTAAAGCAACATCTAAAGGCATAATATCTACACAGCCCATAGCACCAAAATCTGCCATCTCCCCCCGTTCATCCTCGTCTGAGGACGAGCTCTCTTCACGAACTAAAGTGGACAGAAGGAGCTCTTGGACAAACAGGCTGCGGTCTGCGCGCTCACTTTCCATGGACTGGCGCTCTGTTTCAGACATTTTAGGATCATTCAACCTGTGTAAATTAAAAAGAAAAGATCTTATTGGTAAAGAGTCAATGAACAATGTCGTGGTCAATTTCTACAATGTCCTACTCTGTACAAGCTTCACAGGCGGCAAAACTCAGAATCTGAGACGTTTTAATGGAACACCTTGCTCTAATTTACCTCGTTAATTATGTTGAGATGAATTCCCCACACTTGTAACAGCAATACTGTTACCCCGAGGTGCAAGTCTATGCCTTAATTAGATTCAATGAGAAAAAATACATTTACACTTCTCATACTCCCTTTAGAGAAAACTGTGGTGAAAAATTTCCTAAGGAAAACAAAGTTTCTAACAGATTAGATACTTGGGGAAGTAGTGATTTCCCTAACCAAAATTTTACCAGTGGGTAGTAAAAAGAGGAAAAGTAGCAACCCTGGTCACAAAAACAAAATCTGCAGTGATTAGAATAGTCAACCGAAAAAAATCCTAAAAGTTCTCTTGGCTTTTCTCTATTATTTCCATCTAATTCTTCCTGAAATGAAGATATGTCCAGAAGACTGAGAGGGCAAACACACACACTCACACACACGCACGCACGAGCATGTGCGCACCTACGCTTCTACCAAGGACTGTGTAACAGGTCTGACCCAAGGTTTAAGGGCCCAGTATGCTCACCTGACAACAGGCACTTATGAGACCTGTGTCACGTTGGGAAACCTGGTTCGTCTGCACAGAGACTGGACGGCTGTCAAGAGCTCAATTTTTATTACTAACCTGTTAAGGGACTTATGCAAAATTCTGCTTAGTTTCAGTGCTAATTTTACTTCTCTACATTTTTAGTGGCAAAGAAAGAAAGGGAAACTGGTTGGAGCACTGGGATCAAGAAAAGTAACGAACAGGGAGAAGATGGTGACAGTGAAAGGAGGTTCAGTAGGCACGCGTGACAGGTGCTCCTCCCGGAGAAGCCAGGTGCACTTGGAGCCCACGCTCGTCTACACCCCGCACCTGTTCCCTGCTGTCCCACCGACGCTGGAAGGCATGGGGGCATCCCAAAGTAGCAATGGAGGAGGCATACTGGGCGCTCACCATGGGCTCTGCTTTAAGTGTTTTTTGTATGGATTATCTCTTTTAACTCCTACGAGTTAGGTCTCATTATTATCAACTTATAGGCAGAAGAAACTGAAGAGGTTAAGGGACGTGCTCAAAAATCTCACAGCCATCAAGTTCAAAACCACTCAATGATTAGATCCATGGCTTAGAAAACAAAAGATCTAAATTTAAGAACTGAAAGAACACAAAAGGATCTGGAAGGTAACTACATAAAAGCCATTAAATTCACATTGAAAGGAAATGACTGATGACATTTATGATTAAAACCAAATTAAGAATGTAAGAGAGTATCTAATGAAACAGGAGATTGAGCAATAGGCTACATATTCTCAATCAAAAAATTTGAAAGTGCTAAGAAGTGAAATACATTCCACATCCTTAGTTTTGGAAAAGGCCTTAAAAAGAAAAACAAACTAAAGTCAAACCTATTAGAAAGAGAAAGGATGCATAGAAAACTACCTACATAGCAAGCAGGCAAACTAGAAACATACAGGCTGAGGCCCCCAAACCTTCAGAGAGCATGTAATTCTAGTATTACTGTTTTGATTTTTAGGAAATAACTGAGAAAATGTTTCACTCCTGAGGCGGGTAGATAAAATCGGTACTAGGACTAGATGTCTTGATGGCCAAACTTCATTTGGGATCTAGAAGTAACTGCAAAGCTTGTAAGGAGCTTCAAACCGGAGTTGGCAAAGCTAGCTGGCTCCATTACCAAGAGACTGGAATCTGACATAAGCACTTACACAACTGCTTTCTAAAAGGTCAACCATTTTTGGATCCCAAAGAAACTGTGTCCCACCATCAGTTCCAAGTTGCCCCTGGTCAAAGAGGCCAAAGACGAGGCTGGAGCCCTACACATATCACATGACAGCTGTGTGGCCAGGGACAAGGATTTCCCCTTGGAAACATCGCGGACCCTCTCCTAGCCTTGAAGATTCTCAGCACACATGTTAATGTATTTGAAGTTCTGAGACGCCCATGAGTAAATAAACTATTTGTTAGTTAGTTTTGCCCAAACTTATTCATCAGGAAAAAAACTTGAACATAAATAACTATTTATATTTCTTAGAATATATAAAGTTCCAGGGAATATTTTTGGGGAAATATTGCCTTAGGTAAACTATATGCGTCAGGATCTAATGACACAGTGCAAGATGTAGAAAGTGGTCAACAAATTGCAAGGTACTATGCAACATACAGTATCAGATGACAGAAAGGGGGCCTTCCAGAAGCTACAACCAGAATCCAAGGAAAGCACTCAGAGGCCACCCATAGTGTGCCCTGGTTGCTGGCTGTCTGGTCTAGAATAACTACATAGAGAAAAGTCCCAGATCAAGCTCACTGAGTCTGGAGCTCAAAACACAAAAACAAAGAACCAGAGTGGAACAAAGGTGGGAAGATGTGTTATCCAAAGGGCAGTGGGGCAAGACATTCACTCCACCCCCCAGGCCAGCGAACCCTCAGCAGACACGCACACTGGTAGGGCTCCTTTCTGAGGTAGGTACCTAGATCTGTGGCTCTGTGCTTTCTCTACGCTGAAGCCACATTTTCAGGTGATAATCAATCAGGCACAGTTACTCACTTTGCAGAGATAATACAAAGGTAAATTTTCCACTTGAAACTTCCTCCTTAGATCCGTACCAAATGATAATAAGTACAATTAACTGGGCTTTTATTACATGCCAGATACTGAGCCAGACCATACACATACCTGTACTCCATTTCATCCTCAAAACAATTCTCATTCTAATGCGGCAAAACTCATGGGATATTATAAAACTGAGGTTTGGAGAAGTGAAGCGACTTGCCTAAGGTCCAAACTAGTAAAAGCTGGGGCTCTTGACAGGGGGTCCTATTTGCAGAGATGTGCAAAGAGTTTTTATTCTGCATCAACAATATGTTATTTACAACTATACACATGTGCCACTGTACTAACAGAGATGTTTAAAAGTATGAGATAAAAGAAATATCCACAGAAATAGTGTTTTCTTCTGACACCTAGTTGTCACACACATTACTTTTTGGAGATAACTGATATATTACACTAATTTTCTTCTTCGTGTCCCAGTTTTTAACTTTATATTCCTCTCTATTCCATTAAAAGTCCAAATTAGTCCAGGTTCTTTATCTGCTGAGCCTACTCACTACTGCTCTTTCTAAAATTCTTTTATTTTTAAAAGTCACATAAAATGCCTACGAGGTCTCGGCAGAGGAACACATTTGGTTGCTAATGGTAGTTTTCAGAAGCCAATAAGAACTCTACTCCATCCAGCAGAGCCATTTACTGTGTGTACTAAGTACTTTTTACACTGTGGTGAACCTTTTTTTTTAAATAGTTATTTTGTGTACGCTAACCACAAAAACTTAAATTCCACTTCTTTAGAAATTCTCAGGAGAAAACCACCACATTACAAAATCTTCTCTTGTACTTTTGGATATTTCACAGCAGACTGAAACTGGCAATAAAAAGACAGCAATGTTAATTATGACAATAAATGTGCCTAGTATGTCCCATATATGTAATGATGCGATGTTTACATTTTATGGGCGATATGGGGAAGAAATTCGTATCAGATGGTGACACACCGTTAGAACAGGACCATCAGCATTCCTAGTTCATCTAAAATAAACGATTACTTTTCATATTTTTAAGGAAATACTGAATATACAGCTTTGATTAGAGATCTGTGAGTTTTAATGGTTTGATCAAAGGCTGAGTCTTTAAGAACACATATAAGCACAAAAGAGAAAAGGTCTCAGGCTGCGCGGTGCTAATAAAATACTACTTCTCAAAGTTACATTAATAGATGAACTACCTTGTTAAAAGAAACTGGGAACTCTGGGTAGCTTGCTGACTGCTCTCTGTGTTAGCTGTGCTGGCTGTCGCTGTGGACTGTGTGATTGTAGTGGTGGCACTGCTTGTGTTAGTGCGCCGGGTTGCGTTGCGTGCAGTCTCCAGCTGTTGCCGTGCTGCCTGGGCGTGCTGCCGTTCCAGCTGCAGCTGCATCTGCAGTTGCTGTAACTGAGATGCTGAAGGGCCAGAGGAATTAAGCTGTCCTCCTGCAGAACGTCTCACTCCTGATAACTGGGATAAAAGCTCTGCCAATGGAAATGGAGACATTAATGTCTACTTCAATATGAGGAAAACAAAATGCTACAGATCATTCTTTTACCAGAAGAACATTAAAAATGATTGTCAACAGGAAGGCACCTGTGGCAACATACAGTTCCAGCTTGGAGCTTAATACCTTTTAGGATGCCTCCTAGAGGCAAGAGTCGTGTATGTGTTGTGTACGGGAAATGCAAATACATATGAATATTAGCTCACGTACAATTATTCTTAAGCAAAACATAGCAAATTGTTTTTCAAGTTGTCTGCCTTAGTATCTTAGTAGGCGAAGGTGGCTCATCTGCTGGTCCAAACACAACAAAAACCCTCTCAACATGAGCCCCATGAAGGCACGGATCAAGTCTACTGTTTACGATATGCCTGGTTCTTAGAACAGCACCTGACCCATAGTAGGCACTCAAACATTTATTTAATGATTGAATGACCTTTAGAATTAAATCCAAGAGACCTGCATCATTTCTAACTGTGACGGTTGTACACCTGCCTCTGCCTTCTTTCTCTGGAACCTTCTGGTACTGCTGTTTGAGAGCCCCAGAGCACCACTGCAGTGAGGACCACCGGTGATGCCCAGTGAAGCTGATTAGCTCCTGACTGTACGGCCTATTTAGACGCTCTTGTTTGGACAAGGCTATGCTCAGCAGAAGCCAGGTGGCTCTCTGTCCCTGCCTGTCATCTAAGTGAGGTGCAGTAGTTGCCTTCTCCCACGTGGAGGGTCTATCTGGCGTACATGGATTTGATGATTGCCCTTTCAACATTACTAGGCTGGCAAAGCTCTTCACCATTAAAATTCATTTCCAGGGCACATTTCTGCCTTACTGCTCACTGTTGTTTTATTCCAGGGGCTCTTAACACCAATCTTTCATATAGCCCATCACTAACATAAACTAATTTCCACTGACAGAAAAAAACGGAATGGAGAAAGTGTCTCAACTGTGAATCTTGCCCCCAGAAATCACATTAACTTTTAGAGCCTGCTACCAAAGACAGCAGGTAAATATACTTTTGGATGAAGAAGTATTTTTTAAAATTCCCAAAACTCAGTTTTTTTGGGCTTACTACACATCCAAATGCCCAAAGCACATTTGAAATTAAGATTTTACACTGGCTTCCCTGGTGGCGCAGTGGTTAAGCATCCGCCTGCCAATGCAGGGGACACGGGTTTGAGCCCCGGTCTGGGAAGATCCCACATGCCGCGGAGCCACTAAGCCCGTTCACCACAACTACTGAGCCTGTGCTCTAGAGCCCGCGAGCCACAACTACTGAAGCCAACGTGACACAACTACTGAAGCCCGCGCACCTAGAGCCCATGCTTGACAACAAGAGAAGCCACTGAAAGGAGAAGACTTGAGGTGAGAAGCACCTCAACGAAGAGTAGCCCCTGCTCGCCGCAAGTAGAGAAAGCCCGTGCACAGCAACGAAGACCCAACGCAGCCAAAAATAAATAAATAAATCTATTAAAAAAAAAGGTTAAAAAAAAAGATTTTACACTGAATATCTCACATTTTAAGGAAGATTTTATGAATAACACTGTTCCTACTTTCGATGACAGATGTATACTCAGCTGCATTTCAGGTATGCGTTCCACTGTACGTACACATTTCGGACTTGTACAGGCTCCCTGGACTCTTACTGCCTGCCAGCGCTTACTGTATCTTTCAGGGTCTCAGGCTACAGTGACTTCTGACATTTTGACGGTCAAACCTTGTGTTTTGCTGCTGGCTTCCCAGGTTGGCCGTGCATGAGACTGGTGACTTGGCTATGAACTACATGTTCAAATGTTTTTGTTGTTTTTTTTAAATAATTTTTTCCTATTTATTTATTTATTTTTGGCTGCATTGGGTGTTTGTTGCTGTGCACGGGCTTTCTCTAGTTGCGTCAAGCTGGGGCTACTCTTCACTGTGGTGCGTGGGCTTCTCATTGCAGTGGCTTCTCTTGTTGTGGAGCACGGGCTCTAGGCACGCAGGCTTCAGCAGTTGTGGCTCGTGGGTCAGTAGTTGCGGCACACGGGCTTAGTTGCTCCGTGGCATGTGGGACCTTCCCGGACCAGGGCACAAACCTGTGTTCCCCTGCGCCACCAGGGAAGCCCCAAATGTGTTGTTTTTTTTTTTTTTTAAAATAACAAATTTATTTATTTATTTTTTGCTCTGTTGGTTTTTCGTTGCTGTACGCGGGTTTTCTCTGGTTGTGGCGAGCGGGGGCTACTCTTCGTTGTGGTGTGTGGGCTTCTTACTGCGGTGGCTTCTCTTGTTGTGGAGCACGGGCTCTAGGCGCATGGGCTTCAGTAGTTGTGGCTCGCGGGCTCTAGAGCGCAGGCTCAGTAGTTGTGGCGCACGGGCTTAGTTGCTCTGCGGCATGTGGGATCTTCCCAGACCAGGGCTCAAACCCATGTTCCCTGCATTGGCAGGCGGATTGTTTTTTTTTTTTTTTGCGGTACGCAGGCCTCTCACCGCTGTGGCCTCTCCTGTTGCGGAGCACAGGCTCCGGATGCGCAGGCTTAGCGACCGTGGCCAGCCGCTCTGCGGCATGTGGGATCCTCCTGGACCGGGGCACGAACCCGTGTCCCCTGCATCGGCAGGCGGACTCTCAACCACTGCGCCATCAGGGAAGTCCGGCAGGTGGATTCTTAACCACTGCGCCACCATGGAAGCCCCCAAATGTTTTTTAAAGTAAGATTTTCCCAAGCTATTAAAACACGAATGTTCCACAATAATATAGTTCTCAAATCAAGGCAAGGACAAGACACTCCTACTTGACTTTCTTCCATGAGAAGAGCTTAATTCTTTAGTCCTGTCAATTAATTTTCTTATCTGTGTGCTCGTGGAGGCTGAGCCATGAAATTCTGCAGGTCTTTCAACTCTGACATCTTCTATGACTTTCTTGGGTTTCACTGGAGGCCACAAATAGAACACTGACTGTTCCTTATTCTCTTATACCTCTAAGTACTTAAGGAAATGCCAAAATAAGATGAACTACTTTATGTGGTCTACTTTAAACATATTTTATACTTATAAAATTTAGAGGAATTTTGTCAAGGAACATGTGGCGTGTGATAAGAGACTAAGAATACAGATCCTACCAAAAATTTTTAAAGGGAGCTCCACCATCCCCAGCCATTTCCTTTATTAATGTGAAACTAACTTACCAGCTATAGGATCCATGGCTTCCCTATTGCTTGGAGAATATGAACTCTGAGAAGAAGAAAGTCCACCAGTAGAACTGCTAGTAAAGTGCATGTTTGATCTACGTGCACGAGGACCTCCCAATCCCCGGCCAGGGTGAAACATTCTACGTACATGTCGAACACCACTCGATTCATCATAACTCCAAAGTTAAGGAAAAAACTGAAGTATTTCATAGAGAGAAAAAAAAAAATCACTCGAGTCCTCTTGCAAGATAGACATGCAGATTTCCCAATTATAAGCATTTTAACATAGCACATTTCATTTAGAATACAAATGGTACAACTATATCTATGAGGGCTATTAACTCTAAAAAAAGACACTCAAATATAAAGCAACATGTGAGTATGTGTATACTGTGTGTGTATGTTGTGCATGTGTGTGTGTTTTCAAAGAGAAAAAAAAGTTTCTCCAGGTGGGAAGAAGTTCCTTCCTAACACTGCCAAACGAGGTGAGAGGCATTGCCTGGTCAGACACCCAGGGTGAGACATTCTCTTACCCTCAACTCAGTATTGAATTCCATATACGTTCATACCGAAGTAACCACAAATAATAACCAGCAATTTTTTATATTTGGTGAGAACTGTGCTAATATACAGGCTAATCAAATCTCAATGACCATCTGTAATGAGAACCGAACAGTATAAATAATTTAAATTCAGGAGTAAAAGACTCCTTCTGGCTATTAGTTTTAATCTGTCAAGTTTTTTTTTTTTTCTTCCAATGCTGCTGCTAAGAAGAAAACCAGATTTGAATTTCCTGTACAGGTGGACACAGAGAGAGTAACAGCACATTCATCAAGAAGTCAAAGTTCCAGCAGCCTCGACCATCTTACACACCTGCGTGTGAGTTACACTGAAGAAGGTCCTGAGGAGCGAAAAGCTGCCAAAACTCATGAAGACAACACTGTGTTGCCTCCACACAGGTGAGTGTGAGGGTGCAAAGAGGGTGGGGAGGGCGACTGGGTGAACTAGATATTGTAGCAGGGGAGATCTTCTTTCAAAGCAGCCAATATATGGGAAAGGAATCTAAAAAAGAGTGGATATATGTATATGTGTAACTGATTCACTTTGCTGTACAGCAGAAACTAACACAACACTCTAAATCAAGCACACTCTAACAAAAATTAAAAAAAAAAAAGAAACAAAGCAGCCAACAGACAGCTATATAATACAGATTAATTTCTGCGTTGACTTCCCAGCTTTTTCAGCTGATGGTTCAGGAGTCACGTGGGGACAGGGTGGGTGGCGGCTCCAGGAAGCCCTCAGGCGCCACCATAATGCACACTGTTTCGTGGTGGTGTGACAGTGGCTTGGGTCCTGCAGAAAGCAATGTTGTGATCATCACACTCTGTTTTTAAAAAGTGTAAAAAGTGCACTTTAGGAGGAGTTCCATCAAAGTAGTTAAAAAAAAAAGAAGTCTGGGTGCTTAAGAGGCTTAGAAACAAGTCACTCCCTCATGTCAAACAAAATTACCACACAGTAGCACTTGAAGTACCTGAGAAATCAGTTATGTTTCCAGGAAAACTGCTATGCCAACATTTTGCTTTCTAGAACTTAATGATAATACTTGTTAGTAATCTAAAATGCAACACATGACTTCTCTTATTCTTATATTTTGCATAAGTTAATCTTTTCTTGGTAATGAAAGACTCATAAAAATCTTACAAAAATGCATGTAGATGATACGGGACATTCTACTGAATGGATACTAATTTCACTAGAGGCCCTTGAACTTGCTGAAAAAGTGCAGGATAACAGCATGGTTTTAAGTTATTTGCCCAGCTTCTCCATGAAGATGGAGTGAAGCATGGATCAAGCATAACTCTGAGTATCGTTATAGGATTCTTTTATACAGAAGGAGAAGTGACCCTAAGGCTAAAGTATTCTTGGCCTATTTGGATTTTCATATTCTTTTGGAAAAAACAAAAACAAAAACAAGCAAGCACCGCTTTCTTCATTTTGCTTTTAGTGTCCCCTGCATTTAGGAGAGAGGAAGAGTGGGTTCCTCTGTTCTTTCAGTACTTGTCCTAGACTGGCTCAGTCCAGGCTGATATTCTAACTTCTCAGGATGGGTCGATATCTTTTTCTTGCCATTAGTTTCCACTTATCTTCCCCTAACTCTAAAGGGCCATATTTCTAATTAGAATATTAGGAATTGTGAGCAAGGGATGGGACCTGTAGGACAAGAAAACCACCAGACCAGTTTCTTCCTCAAATAAGTCTAAGCTGGAATTATGATTGCCAGGAGGCAAGCAAAGGAATCAGAATGAAGTCTGGCAGGGAGAAAGGTTGTGATTAGCTCTTGAATTGCTTCAAATTGCAGCGAACACTAAAACCTTTACATGAGAACAGAAGCCTACGTTAATAGGTGATAGTTTCAGAAAAACAATTCATAACTTGAAACCAGAAGCACCGAGTCTACAAAATTAACTTACTCTGGGGGGCCAGTAATCTCTTGGAGATTATTAGGGAATACTGCCAGGAACTGTCATGAGATTGGTTTGGGAGGGGAAGCAGAAATGAAAGTGGGAAAGGAATTTAGACCTGGACCTGACCTTATGCTATCCTACTCAGAGGCTGGGCAGGAAACGGCTCTCTCTGGAGAAGGAAACTCCAAAAGGGAAGGAAGCCCCACGACGCACACTTGCCCACCATCCAGCCTATAACAGGGTGAGGCAACAGAGAACAGGGGTGGCAAGCAAATACATCCTCCGTATAGTTAATGAACGAGATTTTAATTTGGATTAGCATTTTCCTCTTTCGTATGAAAACACCCTCCTGAAGACTTATAACCTGGTCAAACTGTCTTAAAAAAATCTGATGGTAACGAACTAAAGATGACGAGCAAGGGAACTTTCACTTACTGAGCATGATCAATGTAACAGTCATAGCACAGAAAAAAGAGAAATAAGAAATTGCACCTTAACACTGAGTCACTCTTAGGAAAAGGTTAAATCAACTAAGATAGTCTGGAGGTTAGTTTTCCTCTTTGGGGATGCCGTCCTTAAAATTCATTGAAATGATAAATGTTACAAACAACTTTTCCCCTTGTTGCCTCTCGAAAGGATATTAAATCTCTAGGGGCTCTGTGTTCAAGTGTAAGATGAGCTGCAAAGTCATCCGTGACATGATTAGGATCGCCTCCAGGCAATGCCGCACATATCGGGCAAATCTGAAATGAAAGTAAAGAAAGCAGGTTTACTTACAGATGAACACTGATCAGACATGTTTCCGGATGAATACTTTACTGTACATTTTACCTTGACCAGGTTTTAACCAGGCAAAAACAAAGCAGATCCTGAACTAGTGAACAGCTGCGGAGGCTGAACAAGAACCACAGGCATCAGTGCTGTGACTCCACCGAAGCAGACGTCTGTCAGGCTCAGACAGATAATTCTAAACACACATGTCAAATCTGAGCTCTGGCAACGACTTCCAACAGCCTGGCCAATTCATCTGCATGGTCTAGGAACACAGTTTCCATAAAAATAGGTTTTTAGTGTGCTATTTAGAGCACATTCATGTCTAAGTCCGGCCTTACTGGTAAAGGCTGAGACATAAGCTTCCCTAAAGTAAGCTAGACTTGAGGGCCAACCGCCAAACAAGACAGCAAAGCTCTTACTAAAAACACAACTGCACGAACTTAAATACTTTGAATGTGGTATGGTAAGACACACAATGACTACTGATAATATGCAAATATGCTCTATCGATTCATGAATGGGACTTCCAAGGTGGCGAGTGGGTATGAGAGACCATTTTTAGAACTTTACTTCCCAGAAGGATGGGAGGTAGGACAAAAGCTTGTGATCAGAGCAGGTCAAGGAGTAGAAGACAACTTCGCTGTGGGCCTGAGGGCAAGGGACAGAGGAGAAAGAAGAAATAAAATAACGTGTCCACAGGCAGAGGAGGCTTGACAGGTTGGGAACGTGGTTTCTGAAACAGCAGTTTCAACAGAAGTGGTGAAATAGGAGGCAGGAGGGGGAAGGACAGGAAGAATGCACAACTTTCAGGGGAAAGCCCCTTACTCTTCCAGAAATCCAACTGGACAGATGATGGCCTAAGAGTGGTAGCCAAGCCTTGAAGTATGAAGAACTTCAAGCTGAAAGAACAGAACCAAGAAGAAAGGTCTGATATCAGCAAAGGAGCACAACCAAAGGGAGCCACGGGGCCCGGACAATGAAAGGTCTCAGCTTGTGCCCCTCCAGGGACAGGAGAGCTGAGGGTAGGATTCATCTTGCCAATACTTGTGTCCTGTGCCTAAGTTCTTTCACCTGGAGTAAAACTGGGCATCTGGTTGACCTTACTGCCAGCTCACAGCAAGTGGGAGAGGAGAGCGGCACTGGAGATGAGGCAGCAGGAAAAAGGCGAGACCTGGAAGGACAATACCGGGATACGGAGGGGAAAACAAATCACTCTGATTCCTAGAGCCTAAGCGAACACAAATCCCTATCTCTAATGACTAGAAAGCAGAAGTTCCCGGACTCTGATGTGATCCTAGGTTCCTCTTAATGTGCAAACAGTCAGTTGTCCTGATTATCTGCCTCAGGACTCTGAGAAATATCCTCAAGAAAACCTAAAGTTGCTCAAGAAAAATAACATATAAGCAAGACTGTGCAAAAGAATTAGGGAGGTCACAATGGGACATACTTGTGAGGCAAATGAGAGAAAGAAGTAGATAGCTATGCCTGTGTTTTTTCAGAAGATGCCAGAAACGTCTTGTTTTTTCTTTTTTTTTGGTGCCAGAGAGAAAAGCAATTGGATCTGTTTACAAGTGTACAGATGATCAACTCTCTCCTTACCAGGAACTTGGGTTTTACTGTCTGAACCATTCCTGTGCTGTGACACTGTGGGGTAGTGTCTGATATACTTGTTTTACTTTTCACATGTTTCTGTCTTGTCTAGCTAGATTGTAAACTCTTTGAGAAATGCAGGACAGTGTGATTTCTTTCTTGTTTGGGAACTGTGACCAGATTTGCTAAAAGGAAAAAGACTGACAATGTTTGGAGAAGCAGAAACAACCTCCAGTTGCATGTATGAGATTTTTATCCAAAGAGAAAATAACCACCAAAAGGTGGTTATCTATTTATAACTTGAACTGCACAAAGATAGCTACAGAAGTTGCAGTACTGTGAGGATGCACGTAAGTGAACTTAGATGAGGAAAGTCTCCTTGAGAACATGCATTCCTGGAAGGAAGACAGAATGGGAAAGTACAGATACCAAACATACTAAGAATGTCCTAATAGGACTGATAATCTCCTACAAACCAGAAAATCACCTTTGAGTTAGGGATGTAGAATAGAAGGAAAATCAGGATCCTTCAATATTGTATATTAATTTCAGTTCTGTAATTCAAAATCTTTTATATTTCACTATCGGGATAAGGCAGGATGAAGGTATTCAGACTGCTTCACTTAGAGAGAAATAACACAAAAGCAAACACTTCTCTAGTAACTAGGGATAAAGAATTACCAAGGATAAGGAACTACTGGGGTAGGAGGATCACCTAGTTTGGCAGCTGGCACACAAAAATCAAGAGGCTAGATTAGAACCAAGTGGAAGATGCTGTGACACTTGGGGCCACATGAAGCTAATTCAGATGAAGACCTGGAAGGGAAAACTAAGTGCTGATGGAACTGGAGGCCCGGTCACCTTACAAGTTTTTACATTTTATACTTAGCAAGCTAACTCATGTTTTAGGATAAAAACTTTGGCAAATCAAGGTTGTACTTTCTGAGAGATAATTGAGAGAACAAGAGGAAGGGAGAAAAAGAAGAGCAAAGTGGGACAGGAGAAACAAAGAAGAGGTGGGAATAGAGACAGACGCCACCCTGCACCCAGGAGCACAAATGCAGCTTAGCTCTGAGTGTGTCTTTACTTCCCCGAGATGGTACCTAATACCTTTTACAAGACAGGCAAATTCCACACAAAGGATAGGCTATTAACCCTAGAATTATGAGCCTGTCAACATTAATATTTATCATACTTCTACCGCCACATGCTATAGAAATATCTATCACCTGAACAAGAAAATTCCATTAATTTTAAGCTAACACATTAGCTTAAAATTATGACAACACAACACTGTAAATCAACTATATTTCAATAAAATAAAAAATTAAAAAAATTACAACAATTTGTCAACATTAAGGCTTACTGAATTGGCTTAAGTCAGTGCTTCCTAAATGTGCTAAGGATATAATTCATCTGGAGCATTTGTTAAAAATATAGTTTCCTACAAACGTATGGACACCAAGGGGGGAAAGCGGCGGGGGGGAGTGGTAGCGGTGGGATGAACTGGGAGATTGGGATTGACATGTATACACCAATATGTATAAAACAGATAACTAATAAGAACCTGCTGTATAAAAAAAAAAATATATATATATATATATATATATATAAAAAATCCTAGACTCCTGCCTAGAAAGTGATTCTAGGTTTGAGAATCTGTATTTTGACAAGGGTCCCAGTTACTTTATAATTAGAAAGTTTGGTAAATACTGCTTGAATATACAAAGGTACTGAAAAATAATACTTACCCTGTTGTATGAAACACCAAATCTTGTCATTAGCTACCCCTCCCCCACATGCTTATTCACAAATGTCCTTGCTATTCTCAGTCTTAGCAATCTTTGCTATTGCTCGAGTCTTCCCCTTCTGCGTCATCCTGCCACTGAGGGTCACCGTCAGTCCTGCTTTTTACCTGTAGCTCCTTTGCAAGCCGTTACCCATGTACTGGGGTGAGACCCCAGGCCAAAAACATAATGGAGTTTCCATTTTTCCACATGTTCCCAGTGCATGATTGCCAGTGAGTAACCAGTCAGTACAGATTCTTAACACCGGTGGTCACCAGTGTGACCAATGTCTAGAACATACCTTCTGAAGTTACTATTCAACATGTAAACGCTAAGTCACTACTGAATTTACAAAACCTTTTTCCCTGTGACAGGCTACGTACATTAAAAAAGAAATCTAAAAGCAAGCGCCCCATATAATTATCAACCAGTCTAAAGCAAGTTCGGATTTCCCCCCGCTTCTTTCTTGAACTCGAAAACCCTCTCCAGGTGGCATTCTGTCTGGCTACTGTACAGTGCTTTAAAACAAGAAGAGAGGAGGATTTAAGTTCCTATGATGTGGTGAGTTCTTTTCCTCTCTCTCTCTCCCTCCTTTTTTTGGATACACTTCTTGCCCATTTTGTTCACTGCTACAGAAAAACGCATTTTAAAAGCTGCCTATCTGATCCAGCGTATAACCTGGCCTTCACTGAAGCTAGAC